>NC_143212.1:13312863-13615893 GCF_030267445.1 Bombyx mandarina | reverse complement strand
ATAAGCTGCGAACGCATACGGTAACGTTAAAAGCAGATTAGGGGCAGGACTTAATTGGGAGGCTAGACTTAATTGGGATAGTAGCTAAGAAAAAAACTGCAATTTTTCTAATTACTTAAGAGTACTGAAAGAATAAGTAGCAAATTTAGAGTTCATATCTAGTACGAGCTTAGCATCATCTGAGCAATGCAAATGAGATTTCGGTAACACAATACACATCACAACACAACCCCATTGTCGAAACCTATTTCACTGAAAACGGAAACACGTGGAAGACATTATTTTCATCGACATTCGATTTACGCAAATTGTCAAGACGAGAAAAAAGGAGAGGAATATTAATAAAGCACGCGAAGAAATTAGTCTTTCGTTATATCGAACATCGGCTCTCTTGTGTAAAGACGAGATTGAAATATAATTGAGAATCAATGCGCAGTTATAAATGCTTCGATTGCAATAACTTTAGGAATTGAACATGACTTTGGCATATATTTTTTATTAAGAAAAATATTATAATTTCACTACATCATCATAAAGTAGGTGCGGAAACTACGTATCAAATTCCTGCGCCACCCATAATCGCATAACAGTAAAAAAAATAACCTTTCTGAAGTGCCAATATCAAATCTACAAAGTGCCAACTAAATTAACAACTTGTATTTTTTCGCAAAGCAGTATGTTAAATTTGAATATCCAAAAAATGTTTTAATATTTCTAATTCAATATTCAAAATACCATTTATGTCACTTGTATAACATATATGAATAATTATGTAATACATAAAAACTAAATTAATAATAATAAATAATAAAAATAATAATTTAATAACTAAAATATATTATTAAAAGGAGTCCCTTTAGGCAATGTTCCGAATATACTGGCAGCGTTCCCCCTTTGAATAGCTAGACTAATTCTTTGTCCAAGGTAGCTGCCAGCTCTTCGGTCTCCTGTGGTTTTTTTTTTTTTTATGATTGAGAGATTACTGGTGGCCCGGAGGCCTTTCCAGCTTCACCAGGACAGGTGGGCGAGCAAAGGCTCAGCCAGGAGGGGTGGGATTTGCTAACAACTGCCCGAGCGCCTCCGAAGGAGACCTAACAACTCAAGAGCAGTTGCTTCGCGAATGAATCTACTACCGGATCGGAATCGCGACCCACTGAGAAGATCCGGCGAGAAACTCAGCGGGCTGATGCATGGGTTAGGCTGCACGTCGACCTCTTTGTCGAGTTCGACGAGTACGGTTACCGGGGCTCCTCAGCCTGCTCCTAGTGTTAGAGCTGAAGGTATCTAATGCAAGAGTTTTTGGATCTGATGGATCCGTAAGGACGTGTCTAGGGCGACGACGGTGACTTGCTCCTGCGTGATCAGGATTCGGGGAGTAGTCAGCGGCGGCAACGATAAGGCGATTATCATGACGCATAGCCTTATCGAAGTAACGTTCCGACACTGACTTCATGTGTCTGCGGATCGATTCGAGGCCCAGGTCGTCGTGTAGGTCGACGTTCCTCACGAACCACGGAGCCCCGACGGCTAACCTGCAAAAGCGGGATTGTAGGGATTGGAGGGTGTCTATGTGTATGCGGGCCGCGTGAGCGAACTCCACACTCGCGTAAGTCATGACGGGCTCCTGTAGTGTCGACTAACCTGTTTGTTATTTCCTTAAAAAGCCATATAACGCTAGGATCCCACGGACCTAGGGTCTCGACACCGAATGGGACAAAATTGTTATGTATGTTAAATACATTCGAGTTTTGAATTTCGAGTTCCCACATGCTTGGTGGCATTTACGTTGTCTTTTCTGTGGTGGCCAGTAAGCTCTTAATACCAGATAGTCCGAGAGCTCGTAGAATGTATTGTACCAAACCATCAATCCGGATCAAATTTTAATTGAATTCAAACAAAACCGGCAGTCCGCCTTACAAAACAAACAAAGGTTTAATGGGAAAATTGATTTTGCTGTTCCTTGGTTATTTTAAAAATTGTTTTTTTTTAAATATTTCGTAGAACGCACCCGAAGATTTGATAATAATTTCATTAAATTAGCCGGAAGCTATTTCCAAATCGTTCCAAAGTGTTGTGTCTAAATCGTGTGTTGTTGTTAAGTCAACTATTCAAATGTATGTCAATATAGATTTTTGACATGTATATATGTCATATGTCGTATATATGTCATGCAAATATTTTCTGGAATGGGAATAGAGCCCATGGCCGTTATGCGGGCAATCACAGGCGTTAACTTCTACTCCACCGAGTCAGTCGTAATTTGTGGCAGAACGGTGGTACCCACCCCTGCCGACTCACAAGACATCATCCTACCACCAGTAATTACGCAAATTAAAATATTGCGGGTTTGATTTTTACTACACGATGTTACTCCTTCACCGTGGAAGTCAATCGTGAACATTTGTTATGTACGTATTTGATTAGAAGAATTCGTACCCGCCCGCCGGATTCGAACATTGGTGCATCGCTAGATACGAATGCACCGGATGTCTTATCCTTTAGGCCGCGACGACTTCATATAATAGACTAAATGTTTGTGTGTGTAACAATATTATGTGAGTTATCTAAAGTAATTGGTTAAGCAATTGTTTTTTTAATCGGTTGAAATGGAATCACTGTTTGCTATCAAAAATGGTAATTTTCATAGTCCTAACAGTTAAAGACAAAATAAAATACAGCAGTCAGTGCATAAACCCAAATAAAAGATTCGATTCATTTCACGATTGATTTTATTAATTCAAAAATTAAAAGATAGATGAAGAAGAAGTTGTCATTACTGGAAGCCGGTTCGCAAGAAGATCTTAATATTTCATCCGAGCGTAGTTGATCTCCTGCGTAAGTTAATAAACAGATTAATTTCAATACACTCGTATGTATATGTTACGAACCTATCAGTCTTTCGGTATGAGGTGTGGTAAGGATACCCATTATTTATAGGGTTTGTTTCGTTATGTTTTAAACTTCAACTACTTTGTTTATTTGTACTATTCAATTTCTAAAATAATCGTCGTCCCGTGTTCCCTCAATTTTATCCCACGGTCAAATTCAAACGATATTTTTAAGGTACGTATATATAAAGTAGACAGCTGCCTGCGGTGAATCATTTAGGTTTTTATTTTTTTTAATGTTTTGATGGATGAACGAACTCACAGCCCACCTGGTGTTAAGTGGTTACTGGAACCCATAGACATCTACGACGTAAATGCGCCACCCACTTTGAGATATTAGTTCTAAGGTCTCAAGTATAGTTGGCTGCCCCACCCTTCAAACCGAAACGCATTACTGCTTCACGGCAGAAATAGGCAGGGTGATGGTACGTACCCACGCGGACTCACAAGAGGTCCTACCACCAGTAATAAACAGTTTCTGTTAACAGTCTGTGTGCAGTGGCGCAAAATATTCTGTGAACAGTCTGTAAGTCGCTCAGTATGAAGTCGATATTGTACATCTATCTATCCCAACAAAAATATTCTTTTTTTTTTTTTTATGATTGTAGGATTACTGGTGGCCCGGAGGCCTTTCCAGTTTCACCAGGACAGGTGGGCGAGCAAAGGCTCAGCCAGGAGGGGTGGGATTTGCTAACAGCTGCCCGAGCGCCTCCGAAGGAGACCTACCAACTCAAGAGTAGCTGCTTCGCGAATGAATCTACTACCGGATCGGAATCGCGACCCGCTGAGAAGATCCGGCGAGAAACTCAGCGAGCTGATTCATGGGTTAGGTTGCACGGCGAACTCTTTGTCGAGTTCGACGAGTACGGTTACCGAGGTCCCTAAGCCTGCTCCTAGAGCTGAAGGCGTCTAGTGCAAAGGTTATTGGATCTGGTGGATCCGTAAGGACGTGTCTAGGGCGTCGACGGTGACTGGCTCCTGCATGATCAGGATTCGGGGAGTAGTCAGCGGCGGCTACGATAAGGCGATTATCATGACGCATAGCCTTATCGAAGTACCGTTCCGACGCTGACTTCATGTATTTCTGTATAGATTCGAGGCACAGGTCGTCGTGTAGGTCAACGTTCCTCACGAACCACGGAGCTCCGACGGCTAACCTGCAAAAGCGGGATTGTAGAGATTGAAGGGTGTCTATGTGTGTGCGGGCCGCGTGAGCGAACACCACACTCGCGTAAGTCATGACGGGCCTTATGCAAGTTTTGTAAAGTGTCACCTTGTTCCGAAGGGACATTTTACTCCGCTTACAGATCATGGGGTAGAGTCTACCGAGAATAAACGCGGCACGGTCACGGACTGATTTTATGTGCGGGTGGAATGTCATCGATGCATCCAGGGTAACGCCCAGGTACTTGACCTTCCTGGCCCAGGGTATGGATTGACTAAAGAGAGTAATCGGGGGTGTGAGATTCCTCCTCCTAATACGGGAGGAAATCTGTGTGGAGCTTCCCCTCTGAAATAGCACCGCAGTTGTTTTCGCTGGGTTGATGTCTATGCGCCATTTTCGGAACCACTGTCCTAGGGCTAGGGCTGCGCTCTGAAGCTTCTTCGCGATTAGGGACTTGTTTCTACTGGAATAGTAAACAGTCGTGTCGTCGGCGAATAAAGCTAAATGGGTCGGCGGCGACCGGGGAATATCGTTATCGAATAAGCTAAATAGGAGGGGTGAAAGGACAGAGCCTTGCGGGACTCCAGCTGTGAGAGGTCGTGGGGAGGAGCGGGTTCCCTCGACTCGATATCGAAAAGAGCGGTTCGACAAGAAGTCCCGTATGATGAGCACGAGACTATCCGGCACACCCATGTTGAATAGTTTGAAAATCAAACCGTTGTGCCAGACTTTGTCGAACGCTTTTGCGACGTCGAAGAAGAGAGCTCCCGTGTATAACGGTTTTGTTCGATTAAGCCCCACAAGAATGTGCTCCGTGAGGCGGTGCACCTGTTGAACGCATGAGTGATTTGTACGGAATCCGAATTGTTCATCGATGAGAATGCCCTTGGATGAGACGAAGTCTCTGTGGCGTTTGTAGAGCAGACGCTCATACAGTTTGCCTAGAGACATGAGGAGGCTAATCGGGCGGTAGCTCGTCGGATGATTTTTTGGTTTACCGGGTTTATGTATGCCGATAACGTCCGCTTCTTTCCACACCGCGGGAAAGATACAGTTCGCCATAGCGGCATTGAAAATAGATGCCAACATCACGATGAGTTGGACGGGTAGAAGTTTAATAACGCGGTTGGATATACCGTCGGAACCGGGAGCCTTGCGAGGACGTAGGTCTTTGATCAAGTCCTTAACTTCCATCGGGGTGACAAAAAAAAAAAAAAAAATTCTGCTTTACCTTAATAAGTTCATTGTAGTATTTATCCGGAGCGCTGTTCATGCGATCGCGACGATTCGAGTAGAAATTAAGAAGAGCAGCTTCCTTGGCTTCATTGTGATAGGAAGATCTATTAGCCAGGTTGACAAGATACGGAATCCCCAAAGTTGGGATCCACCAGCCCTTAAATTCTGTGGCTTTCTCCATTTTTTCTACATACACATTAACAGCTGAAGCAATAGCTGTTTCATTCGCAGCATCGTTCAGTTCGCGCAGATCGTCATACTTCGACTTGATGAACTATAAAAAGATCATTGTTTAATTTCTTTAAAGTTTTGAGAAGAATACATATATTTTAAAATAATTTTAATTACATGAATACCTGTTTAAGTATTTCTCTCTCCATCTCATCTGGCAATTCGGGGTGAAATAGTTTCAACGCTTGTTCTGATGCTAATTTATGTTCGTTTGCCAAGTCGTTTGGATGTAAGCAGCATGTATCGGGATCCCAGAAAAGACTCATGTGATTCGTGTAGAATGACAACGCCATCATGAATTGTTTCCTATTTTTACTTCTATTGATTGCTTGCAAGTTAATGAATTGAGTTGCCATGTGCTGCAAGTTAAAAATACATTGCTAAACTGAACAATAAAAAAGTATATTTTTAAATTCGCTCACAGAAGTAATAACTTATCACTACGCCTATTACCTGCCTCCTGCCATGAATACGAAATATCCTTCTTTAAATAATAATAAATTTAATTCTATGAACCACGAATATACTAGTTGCATTTTGTTCATTGCAGTTAATTAGGCTTTGACTTAAAGTATGGGTTTCTAAATTTCAAATTACCTGCATCAGAGATAGTTTGAATACATCTTCTGGAAATTCTGTAGGCCTATTTCGTCGCTGGTCGAATGTCTCAATGGCTTTTCTGTAGCTTTCTTGGTACTTGGCTTCATATTCGTTGTCATCTAATGGAGGTTCCTTGTTGACTAAGCCTTCCATGAAACTAGAGAAGTTCATCTTGAGTTCAGTTATAACGTGTCTGTTGTTTTGTAGATTCAATGCTTGGAGACACTTCAGTTCTTTGCCTAAATACTGTGAAAATAATAAAAAAGGAATAAATTTCAAATTTATGGAATTTTCGCATATCGTTTGAAGCAAACCGCAATCACGTATCATCTCCAGAACTGAAACGACTATATTATACTCATCGCATACAGTACCCTTCGAGAGATTATTTATACCAAGTACCATACTGCTCTGCAAAAGACTCCCCTTCCACGGTGCTTCCTGAACGCTATCACCTATCTTTCTTCAAAATAAATTTGAAAAGAGTTTTCGGCGTTAGGTTACAGCTGACATTGACGTCTAAAATATTGATAACATCTACGAGCCACTGTGAGGACTCACGATTATATAATACAAGTTAGTATGTATACCTAATAATCCTCAATTTAATATTGAAGTTCGAGAAAAACATGAAGATACAATTTCATGTCTGACGTCTGATACGAAGATATAAGATACGATAGAAGTCGTCGTGGCCTAAAGGATAAGACGTCCGGTGCATTCGTGTTGAGCGATGCACCGGTGTTCGAATCTCAGGCGGGTACCAATTTTTCTAATGAAATACGTACTCAACAAATGTTCACGATTGACTCCCACGGTGAAGGAATAATATCGTGTAATAAAAATCAGACCCGCAAAATTATTATTTGCGTAATTACTGCAAAGCTTACCAATAAAAAGGTAATGGTAACTATTTGGTGGTCTCAGTATGGTATTATTCACTATAGCTTTTTCCTATCTAGCCAAGCAATAATGGCATATGTCTACTGTGCCGAACTCCGAACAATGATAGCAAAACATGCAGTGAAACAGCCCCTACTCATGAATCGATCTTCACCATTATTGCTCCATTATAACGCGAGACCTCATACACCACGAAAAACCGTTTTAACTGCAATTAGAAACCAATTGTCACCCTCCGTATTCGCCAGACCTTGCTCCAACGGATTACCATTTTTTGTGATTTGGACAATTTTCTACGTGATAAAAAGTTTTCTTCCGAGGAGGCAGTGCAAAATACTTTCACACAGTTTGTAGAATCTAGATCACCAGAGTTTTATCGCAAAGGCATAAATTACCTTCCTGTTAGATGGCAGCAATCTATAGATAATAATGGTAGATATTTAAAGTATAATATGTATTAACTAAAATTACTCGTATAAGTTTGACATTTAAGTATTTTTTGCTTATAAGTTAACCGCACATAACTTTCTAAATAATTTAACAATAAAATATAATAGAATTGTACTGACCTGGATGAATTTAATCTTTTCTTCATCAATGACATTTGGAATTTTTTGTCTTTTGGAATCAAAGTAAGTAGCAGCGGCTAAAACGGCTTCATTGAATAATGGTTCTACATCATTCGGATGCAAGCAAAACAAATTTTCACCGTGCACTGCTTTGACTGTATTATCAAATACTTCTTTTGCTTCGAATGCTAGTTTCCGATACTTGCCGTCGTTCATAAGGCCATAACGTGGTAATTGATCTTCTAAATCCTGAAAACACCAACGGCTTTATTTTGTTACATTGAACATATTACATAGTTATCGGTTTTCGATTGGATGAATTTTTTCATAATCGTTAAGTTCCAAACACTTACACGCTTTAATTGAGTTAGGTATGCACCGATCTCTTTTTGTGAGCCCATTTTCCCTTTTTTGTTGAACGCTTCGATTGCTTTAGCCAATGCTTGGTTATGAGTAACACGAACTCCTTCACCTGGCATACTTGGCGTGTCGGTATTGCACGCAGCATCCATGATCTTCGTGTACTTACTGGTAGCTTCCCGAATAGCTGCCATCAATGCCGCCCTCTTGGTATTCTAAAATAATAAAGAACCTTATCAGAACCATGACTTTCTTGACCTATGTACTGATTGTTGCTACTTGTCTCTTATTTTTATAATTTTATAGCATTCATAGACATGAGCACACGATCCACTAGATGGTCAGTGATCTCTGTAACTCATGAACGGCACCAATGAGAGGGGCGCTGCCTAGTCGCTGCTTACCACCAAAACCCCCCTCAAACCTCGTTTGAAAAAATACGATGCATTCAGGAAACATAAGAAGTTCATTCCAAAGCCGGTTAGCATTTTTTTTATTGCTTAGATGATTGGACGAGCTCACAGCCCACCTGGTGTTAAGTGATTACCATCCTATCATACCCATGGACATCTACAACGTAAATGCGCCACCCACCTTGAGATTACAACGGCTTCCCCACCCTTCAAACCGGAACGCGTTACTGCTTCATGGTAGAAATAGGGAGGGTGGTGGTACCTACCCGTGCGGACTCACAAGGGGTCCTACCACCAGTAATTACGCAAATTATAATTTTGCGGGTTTCATTTTTATTACACGATGTTATTCCTTCACCGTGGAAGTCAAACGTGAACATTTGTTGAGTACGTATTTCATTTGAAAAATTGGTACCCGCCTGGAATTCGAAATACCGGTGCATCGTTCAACACGAATGCACCGGACGTCTTATCCTTTAGGCCACGACGACTTATGTACATGTGCATGTGCAGAAAATACGCCTGCAGACGTACTATGAATGAACGTTTATATTAATTTTGACACTGTGACAGGCAGCGTGACGGTAAAAACGAGATGACGAGAACATCTCCAACAGTAAATCAGAGTATTCATCAAGGAGTACATGTTACAATAATAAGAGAGAACCGAACTCTCTTCGTAAGCTGAGCGATTCAATTGGAATCTCCGAGCGATCCACGAAAACTAGATTATCGAAAGTCCAATCCAGCCTTCTTCTGTGTGGAAAAAAATTGAAGTATGATAGATGGAAATGGCATTTAGTATGGCATGTGGCGTGGGTTTGGACCGGTAATCCTTCTTGGGCATAGGGTGAATAGGTTGCGGTGCGACAGTTACATCACATATTTTATTAAGGTTCCATGTTATCAGGATCACTTCGAGGATGCGATCTGGCCTGGATACATATTTCAGGTTGAGGATGTTGAGTAATGTCAATAATGTTTTTCATTATGGATCAGATTTTCACGGGACTTGCACCGTGGTGAGAGACTAGTCTGACAAAATGTACCTTTTGCAGTCTTTTGCAGGATAGTATTTATAGATAGGCAGCGGAGTTAAGTTTTCGCCTTTCTTCTCAGAATCCGACGCATCCTGCTAATCATTTCATGGTAATTTGTCGGTAGTAGCAGTAACTTAAACTATTTTTATATCTTACTCCGTAATTCGCAACTAGCTATTTCTTATTTTAAGTAACTAGTGGCGGACATGAGTCAAATCCTGATGTGGATTCTACTGGTGTGGATACTACGAGCAGTAAAGTATTGGAATTATCCTTCTTATTTTTGCCGCGAATTAATGATTTGTCTTGGTTTGAATTGTATGATAGCTGTCGTGCATTATGACATCAGATCGTTAGTAATTAACATGCCCATCGTAATTTTAAGATCTCTGAGATTGATGTTCAAATTTCGTGATGTTTTTTTAGTAAAAAGGAGCAATCATTATTTAATATATTAGCCGTATGTGCTAGACATTATCATAAGTTAGGCCTCCTCCAGTCTTGATGCTCAGATTCACACTTACCTCGAAGATACTGCTAGGAGTTATCATAGAATCACTGTTGAAAGCAGTCATATAAGTTTGGAAATATGTATACATATCAGCGCATGTTACTTTAACTCCATTTATCTTTTTTATATTCAAATTTTCAGGCGCAAATATAGACGGTACAAGCTCTTTAAGAGCGTTTCTGAATTCTGTCGAAAGCTCTGTGGACAACACAGTGAACGTTCATTGGTGAGTTTCCAAAAAATAATAACAGTTAAATTATTCACCATAAAATTAAATTTGTTGTTGATCGTTTAACATTGAATAAGCTAGAGTGAAGATTTCCTCGTGTTACAGATATCGTACCAGCACATACGAAATAAGAATTGATTGGCTGTGTTGATTAAAAACCAAGCATCCTTGCATTGTGGAATCAATAATGTTTTACAGTCACTCTCTTTTGTAACGTGATATCTCCCGGCTTTTAGATAATTACAATGTCGTTATTTTATATATTAATTACGACATCTTTCCACATAATTAACGGAAGCACTTTTTATTCTTTTACAACTACGTAAAAATTGTAGTTGTAAAGATATAAGGGAGATTTTGTTGTTGAACACATGAACTTAGCGATGAATTGACATACCGTATTAAGTGGACTTTTCAATATGTGAAACATTACCAATTGCCAACACTAAATCATAATACATATTTGCTGGTTGTAAGGCTTTATGTGAGCGAACTAAAGGTACTATCATCCTGCTCGTTAGCGTAACAAAGGACAAGGATTCTAGTAATAAGGAATGACGATGAGAAAATACGATTATTACCTTTTGTTTAAAGGTGCCAATACTCATATTGTGATGCTGTTATTTTACAAATTAATTCAGAATTATGTTAGCAATTTATAATAAAATAAATTTATTTTACCAGAAAAGTTTCCGTTGTAGCTTGGATTCGAAACTTTGAAACCGGGGTGAGGCATAAGGAAACATGAAACCTTATCGAAGCAAGAACGAATATGTTCCCGGAGGTCACATAGCTCTTTTGGCATTTTATCTGTAATCTAAAAAGATAATTGTTCAGTTAACACTTAAATTTTACGCTAGCCCTATTCCGTGTTGTATTTTTTACACACTGGAAATATAACAATATTTCCTTTACGTTCTTATATACTTAGTCTGGCCATAAATACTGTTACAATGAAAAATAAACAAAATATTACATTTGAATTTGGAATCTTTCATTTTTATATGATTGCTCATTGAGTTTTCTCATTTTGGCGCCAATACATTGTACAATATTTTGCGATATTAAAATGGAGTGTGGTGATAAAGAGAACCGAATCGCTGTGATTGCATTACACAAAGTAGGTATGGAGCCAAATGCAATTTTTAAAACTCTCCATATGCTTGGTATTAGTAAAATGTTTGTGTACCGGGCTATGAGACCTCCTCTGCTTGTGACAGAAAAAGATCTGGCCGTCTACGTACTGTTCGTATGAAAAAGGTAGTCAAAGCAGTAAGGAAAAGAATTCGAAGAAATCCTGTCCGAAAGCAAAAGGTTTTATCTCGGGAGATGAAGATAGCACCTAGAACCATGTCGCGTATTTTAAAAGATGACTTAGGACTTACAGCCTATAAGAGACGTACTGGTCATTTCTTAACTGATAATTTAAAAGAGAATAGAGTGGTAAAATCGAAACAACTACTGAAGCAGTACGCAAAGGGAGGTCATAGAAATTTTTTGTTTACGGATGAGAAATTTTTTACAATTGAGCAACATTTTAACAAACAAAATGATCGTATTTATGCTCAAAGCTCTAAGGAAGCTTCCCAATTAGTCGACAGAGTGCAACGTGGGCACTATCCGACTTCAGTGATGGTTTGGTGGGGTATTAGCTATGGAGGAGTGACTGAGCCATACTTTTGTGAAAAAGGTATCAAAACATTGGCACGAGTGTATCAAGATACCATTCTTGAGAAGGTAGTGAAGCCCCTTAACAACACCATGTTCAATAATCAAGAATGGTCCTTCCAGCAAGACTCGGCGCCAGGTCATAAAGCTCGGTCTACGCAGTCTTGGTTGGAAACGAACGTTTCAGACTGCATCAGAGCTGAAGACTGGCCGTCGTCTAGTCCCGATCTTAATCCGCTGGATTATGATTTATGGTCAGTTTACAGCTACAGAGTACAGCTTGTTCTAAGCGCCATGATAATTTGGAGTCCCTAAAACAATCCGTACAATTGGCAGTGAAAAAATTTCCCATGGAAAGAGTGCGTGCTACTATTGATAACTGACCTCAACGTTTAAAGGACTGTATTGCAGCCAATGGAGACCACTTCAAATAAGCTTTTTATACTTTAAATTGTTTTATATTTATGTATTAAACTAACACACTGTAAAATTAATAAATGTTATTTGCAATAGAAATATTTTTTTTCCTTTGTCTCAGTATTTATGACTAGGTACATACATATATTGGGAAGCAGTGGCTTCAAACGTTTATACACACACACACACACACACACACACACACACACACATATATATATATATATATACACACAGAATACACACAGAATACACACAGAATATATATATATATATATTCTGTGCGTGTTTGTAACTGAACTCCTCTCCTCTCTCTGTGTACCTTCGGGTGGATCGAGAATGGTTTAGATTTACAAATCAGATGGCGTTGCAGTCGGTTTCTAGGTTATTTATCTTCCCTAGAAATAATTTATATGGCAAAACAACGTTTGCCGGGCCAGCTAGTATTCATTAAACTTCTATTGTACTTACTTCAAGTCTCTTTTTTAATAGCTCTTCACCTCCTTTGGCACCGAAAGCATGTTCATAATAGTAAGGCCAATCTCTGATAAGGAACATTAGCATCTGAAACGCTTTCGAGCCGTCTTCGTTTTTAAGTAGTTTCCCGTACTCGGTAAATAACTGAAATGATTCATTGAATTGAATTGTTGCGTTGAGAAAATAAAATAATACTTGATATGAGCCGAGTATTGAAATCTACCTGTAAGTATTGAAGATCGTCCTCTTGAAGATTCTCTTTGAGATTATAGATCTGAACGGACGATATTAGGGTAGAGAGCGCAAATATTATGGAGCAATCTCGCACTGTGCTGCTGGAGTCGAAGGTGCCTTGTGTATCCATTAACAGCACTGCCACCTGTCAAAGAAAAAAAATGTACTTTTCAAATCTTAGGTAAATAGGTCAAAATTCTTAGTCAAATCTAAACATTACTCTATACCAGAGTTTTCCAACCTTTTTTGTGCCATTCACCGATGTAACATTTTAAAATTTTTTTTGCCCCTATAGATAATTTTTAAACAGTAAAATATTTATTTGATCATTTAAGATACATAAATGGGGGGCTTTTGGGAAGAAATCACTATGAAATTGTTATCAAAACACAGTAAGTAATATTTCAAAACGTATAATAAAAAACTAAAATTCTAATTCAAAATAATTTTAATACACATTTTTATATTAATTTAGTACGATTGCCGCCCTTAAATATCAAATTTCCCCTATTGGGAAACACCGCTCTATACCATCCATTAAATTTAAACCTAGATTGTAAAAAAGGAGAGTATATGGCTCCAGACTGTTTAAAAATTATAGCCGGTGAAATTGACTGACTCGGTTCTGCTGTAGCTAGTGCCTTTTACATCCGGACTGAGGTTCGTGAGTTGGATTCCCACATCGGGCAAACATTCATGTGATGAACAGGTTTGTGTGCTCCCTGTCTTGATGTATTACTGGTGGTCGGACCTCTTGTGATTCAGCACGGGTAGATAGGTGGTGGCACCCTGCTTGCCGTGAAGCAGTAATGCGTTTCAGTTTGATAGGTGGGGCAGCCGTTGTACTATACTGAGACGTTATAACTCATATCTCAAGGTAGGTGGCGGTATTTACGTTGTAGATCTCTATAGGCTTCGGTGACCACTTAACATCAGGTGGGCCGTGAGCTCGTCCACGCAATATTGCAATAAAAAATAAAAAAAATTAAAATGGCTTTTGAATTGCTTATATTGGTGGAAGATGCAGCCAGCTTGGAACATGAATTCTTCTAAGTGTCAAATTTTCAAACGGCTGCTCCACCCTTAAAACTGTAAAGATCGGCTGCTTTATGACAGAAATAGGCAGGGTAGACTGGTGGCACCAATATGTGTGTATCATAGTACAGGGGGACCTAGATTGGAGTCAGATGACGGTATATGACTTGTTCCCGGTTTGTTACTATTATTATTTTAGCCACTCACAATCACTCATACGGCCTCTATCTCCAAAGTGTTTTACGAACCCTCATCTTTTATTATTATTTTCCCTTCATTGAGCTCTAAACTTTTTGCAATTTAAGGTCAAGTGATTTTCGAAGTGACCATCATTCACATAACCACGTAAAGTGAGTCGAAGGAAAACATTAGGTCCAAGTGTGGCCATGCAAATTCTTATGTTTTGGAATCTAATAATCATTATACACATTAAACAAGCTGACCTTTTCTCCTGCAGCCGTAGTGGTGATAAATGGCTCCGGATACATTAGTATACCCGTAGTATGCCTTTCAGATCCTCCCTTCCAGCTGAATCCGATTAAAGGGTCTGTTTCGTTCCCCAACCAGTCGCCATTTTCGTTTCGCTTTTCCGTCTACGACAACAAGAAGCTGAACTTTTAGTTTTTTTTGTAAAATGAGTTTTTAACCTGAATTCACAGTAGCATTTGATTTTAACTCCTCTTTTGGACAAGCATCTTTAATATATTCGAAAAAATTCAAAACAATAACAACAAATGATATTCAACAATCTAATTATAATTTTTATTAAAAAATAAAGATAAAGTAATAAATACCGGTGAGTTGAGGTAGCGGAGGAAGTAGCTTAGCAAGAAGGACTTTCCTCCGCGGTAGGCGCCCGCTACGCTAACCACCACCAGCGGCAGATCTTTTACATCCTCACGCAGTAAAATTCTCTGGAGTGTGTTATCTTCAAGCACATAATTGTGATTGTCATTCACATTAACTACCTGAACGGATCGTAGACCACTCATAGTGATTAGGTCTTCAATATTCCTGTTAGATTTAATTGCCTGAAACAAATTAGGTTATATTTTACTATAGGTCAAAGATGATGTGAGAATGTTGACGCTAAAGGAGTATAAAACACACTGCTCCGTAGCCTTAAATATGTAGTGTATTAGTTTATTGAAATGCAAATAGCAACTTACTCCGAAAGAAAATAACGTCTTTTCCAGTGAGGGCCACAATGTAATGAGAAAAATAAACCAAACACTAGCTTTTTATACTGTTTTTCAAAATTATTTTCCTTTCTATCCACCTCTTATCATATAGTCACCACAAACTACACGATACTTGCAGTGGTCATATGCAGATAGTAAATAAAATGAAATAGTTTAGATAATAAAATATTTACCTATTATTTATTCATTTGTATGCATTTGCGAATTTGATATTTTCACAAAGAGATCTTCGTAATTATTTAAAAAAAAAACGGTGCTAACAATAAAAAAATTAGAGAACTAGTGACGGGAGTTTAAAATTTATATTTGTAAGGAATTTTTCTGACGCATGAACGCCTAGATCTGAGGATGTATCAACAAGAATATGAGTATATATGGACAATTCGGATAATTTCAGCAGAAATAGGTCAGATTAAGTACCAGGGCGTACAATATGCCGCCTTACCACTGGTTATTACACAGTCATGTTTACAAATTTACAAAATTGATGTCATGTACAGTTTTGTTATTGTCGCGCAGCTTCCGATTACACAAATGCTAAGGGCAAAATTAATTTAATAAAAAATAAATTTAAATACTCACAAGCAGACAATAAAGGCTCATTAGGACTACTAAAATGATCATAGTCACCCAAAGAGAAATTAAGAGGGATCTATGCTCGGAGTTTCTCTGCAAGATTAAATCAAGAATGAGGAGATTCGCAGGAGAACCGTGATAAAAGACATACCCTTGATTGAAGTGGCAATGAGTGAGGGTCATTACTCGTAAGCCTTTGACACTTTGCTTTTCTTGATTTGACCTTTGACATTTAGTTGATTTGGCCATAAAAAAATTCAATTGGCCACCATGCACCGGAAGACGAAGTGTGAGAAGACGTTCCACAATTTGCACTGACGACCTGTTGAAGATCGCGAGAATCCGCTGGATGAGAGCAGAATTGTAGTGAAACTTGGAAAAAGCCTGTATACAGTAGTGGATCTATGTGAGCTTATGATGAATTCCACGGTGTTTCCCGAGCGCTATGACATGTCCTTCTTCAAACGAGGCTTGTGGACAGTATTAAGAGGTAGGCAGCGGCTTGGCTCTGCCCCTGGCATTGCTGAAGTCCATGGGCGACGGTAACTACTCACCATCAGGTGGGCCGTATGCTCGTCTGCCTAAAAGGGCAAGAAAAAAAAAAGAAAGAATTGAAATACTAAAATAAGTCGTTTTAATAGAAATGCAGACTTAATTCCAGATTCCCTAGTCAAGATATTAGGCCAATGAAATAAAATTGTTGTATCGTCATCGGTTCAAAACGTGTTCTCAAGTTAAATGAACGTCATGAAATTTGTTCAAATTAAATTAAAATATTTCTTTACATGTGTATACACAGACATAGGGCAAGCCAATGAAAGTTGTGTATGATTTCCCAAGATCACATAAATGTATTATTGGATCTATGTACATATATCTTGAGGCTCCAGCAGAATATTTACTATCAAGTACTATTTCATTTGGAAATAACAATTCATTCAATATTTAAACTGACGTCTTTTTTTGTATAGTATATTTGCTTCGGATTACGCGACTCATAGATATAATTGTAATTTAATCAATTGATAATTCAATTACGTCCACAACTCGCCAAAATTTTCCGTGTCTAAGAAGATTGTGAAGTATTCGAATAACTTCAGAATTAATAAAATTAGATGAAAAACCGCAAGATTTTACTGTAAAAGTGTATGTTAATTTTAATTAAAAATATTATAAACAAATACTCTGTGATTTGATGATGATGACACAGAAATTACTTCTACGATGAAAGAATGGCATCTTGTTATAAAAATAAAACTTATATAATTATAAAATTTGCGTAAATCCTATGCAGTTCCTATGCAGCAGACTTCGAGTCTCAAGATGGGAGGTGGCATTCGCATAATAATATGATATCCGTGGGTAAAAGCACCAGGAGGGCCATGAGCACGTTCACCTTTCTATGCGTAAAAAAATCTTGCGAGATTAGTAAAATGATATTGAAAGAAAATTTGCAAATCGGAGCAAGGAAAACTATAATTATTCCTCACATTCAAACATTCGACCACTATCAGTTTTTATCTGTGTTAACCAACACATGATATATTCGTTTCGGAATTCCCTTCGAATTCGCTGTAATTGTGGTTTTACAATAGCAGTAAATATATTAAATAATAATATGTATTTAATGAAAAAAATAACTAAAAACAATTTTTATAATAATTATGTATGTATGCTCACCTATAAGACATTCATTATTCCTCGAAAACTGCTCTGCGGTATCTACGGAAACGAGCAGGATGGTCGTGCATATCGACGCTTGAAAGGCAAACGTGACTAAGCGACAATGCGTGAACTTTACAGTAGACTAATTTAAAGTTGAAATACCTGAAAAAAAGTCTATTTTAACGAATCTAGCTGTAGGATTGAAATTATTTTAATAGACCTAGAAATATATTTTTTTTGCGCATCGAATATGATTATTGCCTATCATTTATGTATTAAGCAGTTATTGTCGCTTAGTCACGTTTGCCTTTCAAGCGTCGATATGTATACACACACAACACTGACTCACAATATGTCCTACAAAATTTAACTATTTTAATTGTAAGCGGAGAATTTTAAAATACCTATTTGAATTATTGTAGGAACAATGTTTCCGGTTTAATCCAACGCGGACTTCTTAGACATTGAATTAGGATACGCTGTTGATCGTGACCATAGTTTTCTTAAGCTCCTATATCTTAATATACTATTCGATAATCTTAGTTTTGAGCAGAACATCTGGTACACAGGTCTTAGTGGCCACATCAGGCGTAGTCAATTTGCAACACGGCACCCATTTTCGTTCAATGGTCTGTAATGAAACCTGAACTAGAAAACGAAGTTTATATTAAGCTGTCCATTGTTGGTAGGCTTTCTTAAGATAATTATAGCACGTACAAAATCCGATATATATTAATAAATATCCGATATATCTTTAATAATAGGCGACCACAGGCTTCTTAAGACAGCACTTTGGGAAAAGCCAAGAAAAAAATGTTTTTGAAGCTCTCTTAGCCGTACGTAAATTGGACTTAATTTAATTTCATCCATTAAGGACCCATTTACTGACAATCTACCATACCCGATCCTGTAGACCGAATAGTAAACAGTTGACGCCGCCCAAAACACGTCATTACGGATCCTTCCGATCCATTAACGGTGCTATTAGGTACCACAAGCACCGGTCACCGTCCTCGTCGAACCCGTCACTTACGACAAAGGGCTCGACGAGCGAATTAACCCATAGACACAGCCTACTGAGTTTCCCGCCGGATCTTCTCAGTGGATCGCGTTTCCGATCCGGTGGTAGATTCTGCGAAGCACTGCTCTTGCTAGGGTCAGTGCTAGCATCACTCCGGTTTGAGTCCCGTGAGACACCTACTAGCTAATGTTACGCTGAAATAGCCTCTCAAGGCTATCAGCTTAGGTAGGAAAAAAAAGATAATCTTTTTCAAGAATAATATGTGTGTACTATAAATTGCATATATTAATTGGCATTGGCAAATGTGTTTACATCAGCCTTTATTTGGAAATAAAAACCGTAGTATTGGCTATTGAAACGTTAGGGTCCTCAACATAGTGAAAAGATACTTCACGACCGGTTAAAGACTAACATTGTACTATACAAATCACGGACTTAGCAAATGTTAGAGATGCTAACCTATGTTATTACCATATAAAATAAGTCTCTATACTAAACAATTGAGACTTAGACCTTAGACGGCGGCATTTACGTAGTGATTGATGTCTTAGAGTCCCGATAGTCACTAAACAAAAAAAAAATAGACTTTAGAAATTAGTCTCGTATCTTCGGAGTTTTTGTTTCACAACACTATTATACATTGTTCGAATGTTTACGTTAATGATATAGTGGACTATATTTAATTATTTAAGTATTTTTAATAGCCACTCCTCCTCGCGTCGTCTTCCTCATTACTGAGGGTCGTGACTCCCCCGCTGCATCAGTTTCTCTCGTACGATTTCCCTCAATCTTCTACGATCCTTAGCTTTGTGAAGGGCATTGTGGAAGTTGATGTCCAGAGAAGATCGTATTCCACCATCAGCCATCAGCTATTCAAGATTGTGACCCTCTTTACGAGCAATATGTCCGAAGAATTCCAGCACTATTAATAGCCACACTAGATAAAAATTTTAGGATTCAAACAATATTTTACAAAGGCAGAGAAGAATGTGAATTAAAGTCGATTTCGAATGTTGAATCGTCTGTGTTGTTTACTGAGCAATGTGTCAATCGGTCAGATTGAGTGAAGATACTCAAATATATTACTTTGAGGGCATCACAGCTAGCACGCATTTAACAACAACTATTTACACTTTGATTCAGTAAGCTTCTACTTGACTGGTGGTAGGACCTCTTGTGAGTCCGCGCGGGTAGGTACCACCGCCCTGACTATTTCTGCCGTGAAACAGTAATGCGTTTCGGTTTGAAGGGTAGAGTAGCCGTTGTAACTATACTGAGATCTTAGAACTTATATCTCAAGGTGGGTGGCGCATTTACGTTGTAGATGTCTAAGGGCTCCAGTAACCACTTAACACCAGCTGGGCTGTGAGCTCGTCCATCCATCTAAGCAGTATAAAAAAAGCTACAATTTTGACTTTTTGCGTACAATAAATAAGCTTTAATAAATTTTACTCAAATCAAACTCAAACAGCAATAACAAATGCTGGTACGCTTAAATAAACCAAATATAATACCGATCTCCAATTTTGTTTCATTGTCACGAAATATTGGATCGAGTGCTGTCAATAATAAACAACGATTTATCTCGTCATGAGCGAATTTTCTAGATAATAAGCTTCATGAAACTTTACAGGTTCGACTGCTACGATTAAGATATTATTTAGGAATTAAGTAATTCTCATGGTTATTTAGGATTCGTTTGGAAAATGAAGCCAATAGATCACAACGTAAATGAGGTCGTTCAGTATGAGATACTGCCGTCCCTACCCAAATGTGTCAAATACCAGACTTCTTCCTAGTTAAATCTAGGTAAAAAGTAGCTAAGAAGTAAGCCTGAAGGCTGAGCTTTAGGTTATACTAGCGACCCGCCCTCGCTTCGCTTCGGAAACATTAAAACACACATGAAATCAAAAAAATAAAATTAAAAAAAATTAAAAAAAAGTAGCCTATGTTCATCAGGGACAATGTCGGCTTCTAATGGAAAAAGATTTTTTCAAATCGGTCCAGTAGTTTCGGAGCCTATTCGAAACAAACAAACAAACAAATCTTTCCTCTTTATAATATTAGTATAGATGAATAGTTATATTATATTATATGAATAGTTATATTATATTATATTAGTTAACTTTATGAATAGTTGCCTAAAGTTGCAAACATGTCGGTTAAGCTAACTAGCCCTTCACCACTCGATATGATCGCTAAACTATAACTAATTTACTTACAAATATTATATATCGTTTCTTGATTTACCTCTTTTGATGCCATCGAATTGTTACCCTGTTTTATTTCCTTAACGATCGTTTAATTGAACGTTACATCTTTAATTAACAGCTATTTATTGGACAGTTAAACACGATTTATTGGCAATTTCATAGCAACCTACAATTTATTTGAATTTATCGAAACAGTTCATTCAGAGACAAAATTAAGGAATTCCGGGCTATGAACCCATTTTCTATGATAGGGTCCTTTGCCTTACTATAGGAGTATTGTCTCTCAAATATATTAAGTGTATAATCTATGGTATTGTCATACTAGCTTTTGGAGCTTACTCTCAAACTCTATAGCTAATGACAAGCCGTACATACTACATAATGTACTTTGCGAAAAGGAAAAAAAAGGTTTCACGGTCATTGAGTATATATAGGCAAATGGAGTAAATTAAAGTATCTCTTATAATCTATACAAATAAATAAAATTGGAGTATCTGTTTGTCATATTGAAATAACCGCTTTTTACTACATGCATAATAATATGAAGATATATACAGTACATACACCAAAATAACATCTTTTACAATTTTTGTCTGTCTGTTCCGGTTAATCTCTGGAACGGCTGGACGAGACTTTCACTGATAGGTAGCTGAAGACATAAGGAGTGACTCAGGCTACTTTTTTTAGACTAGCTTCGCTCTGCGGCGTCACCCGCAGTACAACAATAACCGCGGGTAACATCGCGGGGGTAACATCAGCTATCAATAATAAAATTTAATGCTTCCGAAGCGAAGCGAGGGCGGGTTGCTAGTATATAATATAAAGCATGTATTTACCTTTATTATTAAGGTTTAATTCATTCGATCAAATATTATAACAATAATCATCTTATACAGACATAAAACGTAATGTAATGTTTATTTTAAAATCGAAATATTTTGCCTAGATAACGTAGTAATGTCGAGTAGACTTTTTTATGAATGAGGGATTACTGGTGGTCCGAAGGCCTTTCCAGTTTCACCGGGACAGGTAGGCGAGCAAAGCTTAGCCAGGAGGGGTGAGATTAGCTAACAGCTGCCCGAACGCTTCCAAAGGAGACCTGGACACTCAAGAGCAGCTGCTTCGCGAATAAATTTACTACAGGATCGGATTCGCAGCTCGCTGAGAAGATCCAACTAGAGACTTTTTCTAAACTAGAGGCTAGCTATGAGGTGCCCATTGAATAAAATATAATTTTATAGTTAGGCTAAATCTGGGAAAATATGTATGGTATTTTTGAATGATTGTTTTTGTCAACACTCTACAAAATTTAGTGTGTCGGGGGCTTTGAATATTATCGATTCTCTAGCAGTATATTCTAATATAATAGCTTACAAGAGTATTCAACAGAGCAAAATTATCAGTTACATTACTGTAAGTCATAACTTCCCTGAGATCAAAGTTTTTCGATACCGCATCTGAACCACATTGATAGAATGATACGGACATCTCAATAAGTTTTCCCACTTCTGATGGATGAAGGATCGACATTAGAGTTATTTGGGAGTTATTCTAGTCTGAGATGCCGCGGCGAATCCTTCGGGAAACTTCAAAATCCGTTAGCGATAGCTCTCCATGATAGATTAGCTTTCAAACAGACTAACAAAAGTTAAGTCAACAAGTTATTTAAGTACTCTCGTATGTGGTCGTTCTGTTATGCGGGGTCTCCCGATTAGGTTTTTAAAAAATAATTTTGTAAAAGAGATTTCACTTTTATTAGTTTAATTACACATTTTACTGGTGGTAGGACCTTTTGTGAGTCCGCGCGGGTAGGCACCACCACCCTGCCTATTTCTGCCGTGAAGCAGTAATGCGTTTCGGTTTGAAGGGTGGGGCAGCCGTTGTAACTATCCTGAGATCTTAGAACTTATATCTCAAGGTGGGTGGCGCATTTACGTTCTAGATGTATATGGGCTCCAGTAACCGCTTATCACCAGGTGGGCTGTAAGCTCGTCCACCCAACTAAGCAATAAAAAAAAAAACTTTATTGGGAGTCTGTAACAGTACCCACCCAGTAATATAAAACTTAAACAAATAAATATTTAAAGAGCTGCAATTTGCGTGATCACAGATGATTTTGATATTAAGGTTTGATTGATTGAATTGATGAAGATTGATATTAAGGTAGGTAGCGGCATTCATATTGCGATATCTATAGTTTTCAGTACCCACGTTAATTCAATTTAACTTAAAAGATGTGAAATCGATCACCCAGTTAATTAATGGATAAAACACCCGGATTCCGAAATGTCAATGTATGTTTAACCAACCCCTAAAGCCCCAACCTCAATGTAATGATAAACAACAACATTAGATCTAATACGAACGAACAAAAGATCATACTATCGCATTGTGAAAGTGGTTCTTCCAGATAATGAGGAACATTTCCTTTTTAAATGTCAAATGTCAAATTCAAATTAATTTAACCGCTGTAAAATAAATTGAAAGCTATTGCGGCTATTACCATATTATTTACTATATTTTACAAGAAGAAGAATCGGAATACATAGCGGATAGGAGATTTTGCTCTTCCATGTCCTAATTATATGATATTTGAAGTTTACGAAACCATTTTTTTTAGATATATTATTTTACACATTACACATACACATTATTTATATAAAAGAAAACGGAAGCTAAAACAAAATATTATATATATTCGTATAATAAATATTGTTGGGACTTCCTTTTCCTTATTCCTTCCTTAATCCCCAATCCACGCCATCTGTTGACACTACAAGAAAAACTACGCGCCTATAAAAATGGCGCGAAGTGTGTAAAAAAAAACTAAAACCTGGTGCCGGTGCAAAAACGATAAAATTATAATTTGTTGATCAATTAGCACATATAACTCTCGCCAGTGAGAAAATAGATAGTGCATTAACCAGCTACAGAGTGAGTCCTAAAACTTATCCTTTTCCCCGTCCCAACATATCTAAATTCATAACAAATATTATAGACAATAAATAAAAGAAAACCGACAACAGTGTGTGTGTATGTATCCGTTTCTGTTGCGTTTAATAATGACAGAATTTCTAGACTAAATTATCTCAAATATATTAAGTGTATAATCTATGTCTATACCTATATTAATACGTGAAGCAAAAACTTTGTATCCCTTTTTACGAAAATTGCGCGGACGGAGGAGTATGAAATTTCCCACACTTATAGAGAATATAGAGAAGGAGTGCGGAATGCAATTTTTTTTTAAATTATACTTTAATAATACATTAAATCAATAAGAAAGCATTACACACACTACCATGTATTTGACACCCGTTTATTGTCAAACTTTTGTTACTGCTTAAAGTTTGTAGTCAAACTGAGAATAGCTTTCCTTTATTTTATTTTACTTTACTATTGCTTATCTTTAATATTATTTGTCTATAGTCTATAATGGTGTGGTCTAGGTGAAATCTGTGAATAAAGAAGTTATTATATTAGACTTTGACAATAGAACGTTAGTAATGTTCAAACTTATAATTACAATTAATTATAGTCACGACTACTGCGGTACCACTAGTAAGTTTAAATGCACGTAAAAAAAGGAAATTTCTTAAAAAGTACCTCGGTAACGTAGTATGAAATTTTTATGATAAAAAAAAATAGGCAGACATAGTCATAAAAAATGGATGCGAGTAATAGTTGTGTACTACTTATGTAATGTATTTTATGAGTAAATAATATCAGTTCGTATGAAGTTGGATTAATCTTTTGAGAGACCGTGTGACCCTCGTAACGCTGTATCTGATAGCTTGAAGATGGGTAGTCGCGATTATGATTGATTACATGCACATACATTACATTACTCCACGTCCGTGTTATTAATCATTTAAATTGGTATTAATTTTATCGAAAATAAATCTTATGCGAATAATCTTGTACATTATAAATCGATTGCACATTTTGTATTAGAACATCACTATTTAACTCGCATACAATATGAAAATAGCAAGGGGTTTTTAAGCTGGATAGGAGAGCGCGGTGTTTAGTGTTAAATAGACACTAAATAAATAAAGGTTTTTTTTTCGATCGATGTAGCTAATAAAAAAAGATAACCCCACCAAAGATGAAGCGTAGATGAACCAAGCGAAAAGTGAAGACGCTTTTTCCACTAATAATAATTTAGAATTGGTGTCATCTTCAAAGTTTTTCTAAACTCAACAAAGTAGTGAGTGATGATTCTCTAGATAATCTCTTTGTATGTTTTTTAATAGATTGGTGGGTGAATGAGTCTACCGTCTAGGATGTCGTCATCGTCGAAACATCAGGTCAAAATCTCAACCATACTGTACAATAACTGTCCCAAACTTAGAACGTTTTTAAGGAATTCGTGTTATGATCGCTTAAAATTAAAAAGATACCTATTTTTGTTACAGGTAAGACGGTGATTTGGCTGAACTCCAAATGTGTCTATTTATAGGTATGGAAAATATAGTAGGTATTAATGAAATCATTTAACTATTAATTATTTAATCATTTAACATTAACATTTATTAATGAAACGAAAATTTAACTTTTCCATTTTATTCGAATACAAAATTAAATGGGAACATTGATTAAAAGTCAATGAGCGCAATTGAAAATGAAAAACGACTTTGAAATCACATTACACCCACGTTTCATATTTATTACATCGGAAAGTTCAAAAACAGATTAATTGTTTAAGCGGACTTAATTGTTTTTGTCGACAAAGTAAGTAGATTATAGTTCCAAACGAATTCATTATATCTAATCAATGAAACATCTGCTTCACGTCTGTGTAATCCAATTAATAAGGTGTAAACACAACAAAAAGAAAACAGTTTTAGCACCTGATTATGTATGACAATGAAAAACACTGTAGTTTTTCGTTTCGTAATTTTTAAGCAAAAAAGAATTAGTACGTTTAAAAAAAGGACTTCTTCATTTATTTTAAGCTATTTCATTAAAAGCTTCAATAGTGACAATATAGGATGGCGCGTTTGCGGGCTTCTAATGCGCCTCATCAATAATCGATTTGTTTTTAAAATCATCGAATCAAAAATTCGTCATCATCATCATCATCATCCAAAGATGATGACAAAAACCTGCAATACCAAGATTGGATCGGGAGTGTTTACGGCCATTGCGACTGTGTAGGTATGTGTTGGCTGGTCGTCTAGATCCTGTATGTAGCTAGAGGGCGTCGCATTACTTTTGGAAAAATAAAAAGTCGTTTGAAGCAATGATTAAAGTTTTTATATTATTCATAACTAGCATAATAATATGTTATTGTTTAATATCTAAAAAATAAGCTTAATCCCTTTTAGGTGAGCCCGTGGTCAGTCAAAATTAAATTAAAGTTTTCATTGTTTTTGTAAAGATTAACGGCACACGTTGGTCACTGCGTTTTAATGCGTAAACAAGATAAAACAAGACTCAGAATGCCTATTATCTATAACAAAGTTAACAACTCAAATAGGAATCCAAATAACGCAACGAGGCGATCGGTATATGTAGAACATGCAAATAAAATATCGTATTGATTTTATTGTACTTTTAATAGCGAACCTTGGCATTCGGACTGAATCTCGGCCTAGGTCAGACTAGACTGGCCGTTTCGTGGCTTAACAAGCTATTTCCATTTGACTGGAGGATGCATATCGCTCACCCCTGACCCGTTCAAGGTCACCCGTTTCAGTGAAACGACATTGATGAATAATAATAGAATTAAAACATTATTCGAATTGACTTAAAACAAATGTCTGCTTCTAGTTTTTGTAGCGATATATGTTATGTCAAATAACATCGAATTGTTCTATAGGAAATGTTTGAAATGGTCCACCTACCACTCACCTTCCAAGCATAGTACATCCCTACTACTGCTGCAAGCACTGGGTTCATCAACTTTGCGTTCCCAGAGATTACTTCTACCACGCTCCATTCGAATCTAGAATGAATTCACCTGCTTGATGATTCCTGTGCGTGCCTATTACATGACCTTTTTTAAACATAATATATTATGTTTAAAGAGTTTCCGGTGGGAGCGATTTATCTTTACCATTGTTACTGACGTGAAATGACGACTTGCAATCGCAAAGATAGCCACTCAGAGTCAAGTTTGTCACACAGTCATCTGCTTTCCAAAGCAATAACAGATGGAGTTTTATGTCATAGCTTTCATTTTTATCAAAAGTTTCATAACAATCAATTTTGTAGTGATGGTGTTAGAACGAACAAAAACACATCAAAACAATGTAAGGAAACTCCGTCAATCACTGATACTGAGCTATTCGGAAATTAACTAAATCCATAAATAAAATGGACCTCTAAATTCAAATCGCACCCGTTTTTAACTGTTATAATTATCATTTTGGTATGGCGGTTGACGTGATCGTGTTTAACTCATCCTTTAGATGATTTAAAAAATTGATTTTAACGCCATCTTTCGTTTTCTAATAGAACTAATCAATCAAGCTCTTTTTAAACATATCTTTTTAAAAGAAAGCTGCTAGATGGCGTTAAATGTTTGCTTCCATTTATCACAGATGTCGCTAGCATTCGCAAACGTGGAACTCGATTTTTATAAGTTTTTGACATGTTTCTTTTATCCAAAGTAAAATGGTTTAGATGGAAGAAGCCTTAAAGTTTTTACATGTCATCAATCATTATAAAGTATTTGTACATACTATCTCCTGTTTGGCCTATGAGCAGCAGCGATAGATTTCTAAATTTAGTAGATTGATGTATCTCAGCTTTTTTATTCAAATTCCATGGTAACGTTTTTTTAGAGATACATAATAATATAATCCTAAAGGTTCTTGTTTGATTATTCGTTAGATCCTATTCCTCTGCGGTGTCGCAATCATGCGTTTCGTTTTAAAGGGCGGAAGAGAAATTTATAAATGTTTTTTTACAAAACCATTCTAGCATTTAATTTTAAGGTTAGTTTTAAAATAAATTGCCTTTTTTATTTTAATTATATCAACAAGTCGTCAGCACATTCAACGTAGGTAGTTTGCATTCCTAGTGACGACATTTTTAAAACTTAACAAATTTATAACTGCCCGGACAGTATTGGCATTATAAGTCGGTAATTTATTTACGTAACATAGGTACCCATTTATTTTATCGATTTGGAACTCTGTGGTTGCAGAAATAGGCATCGTTTTCTATTGTTGACTGTACATTTTCTCAGAAATCGACTTAAATATATTTAGTTGTATAAAATCGGTACGTTAACAATTACTTCAGTCACAGTCTATCTGTTTCACAATGTTCAAATAATAAAAATATCATATTATGAATAAAACTTTCTAATTAAACTGTATATCAACGCTATCTCAGACCTTGCTAATCCCTTGTTAATCACGAATATTAGAAAATCTGAATAAATGGTCTAAATACATAATTCTAAGACGCAGATGAAACTTAACTCTAAATAAACAAGACAACTACATTGATTACTTTGGCGTCTTGCCAGCGCCGTGAGATCGAATTTTTTCCTACAGCCCACTTCGGTATGCAAAGGAAATGCCGAACATGGAACAATGGTTCACGCCTCGCTGTCGAAAAAGGAAATACACAAGGCATTGTTGTACAAAACGTATTTGAGGCATTATCTATACTAATATTATAAAGAGGAAAGATTTGTTTGTTTGTTTGTTTCGAATAGGCTCCGAAACTACTGGACCGATTTGAAAAATTATTTTTCCATTAGAAGCCGACATTGTCCCTGATTAACATAGGCTACTTTTTTTTAATTTTTTTTTTTGGTTTCATGTGTGTTTTAATGTTTCCGAAGCGAAGCGAGGGCGGGTCGCTAGTGTGTTAATAATAGGCTTGTACAAAAAAGATTTATCCTGTGCTAAGGCCCTATCCTTTTTTTATTGTCGCACTATTTCAAATTAAACTAGGATATTTTTTTATTATTGGTAGTTTCTTGTATCTTGGTTTTTCTTTATTGCCTAGATGTGTGGACGCCCACCTGATGTTAAGTGGTTACTGGAACCCATAGACATCTACAACGTAAATGCGCCACACACCTTGAGATATAAGTTCTAAGGTCTCAGTATAGTTACAACGGCTGCCCCACCCTTCAAACCGAAACGCATTACTGCTTCACGGCAGATATATACTTTTTAAAAGCTATATTAACACCTTATATTAACACCTTACGCTTTTCTGAGCATCCCGTGTTTATTAATGATGTGTAATTCGAGCATACATTAATATTGAACAAAACGATTAATTAAAAAACGGTTTGGCGCGGCGAATTTACTTTGTTTCATTACTAGAGTATTCATCATGCGAAGATGCCTCTTAAGGTTTTTTTTTTTATTATGAAAATATGCGACTACAGTACTCTTTGGTTGGGCTTTATTTAAAGTTTGACCGACAATTGTAATAACGTTAATTCGAGTTATATACTAATATAATATGTGTCAGTGAAAATCGCATATGGTTATAGGTATGTATGTGCTTAAAAATCAATTGCCACATCTATGACGGAACATCTCTTGATAGATAATTCTAACATAGATAATTACTGATTTGACATAAAAAAAAAACGTTTTTCGTACAGCTTAAGGGTTCTGCTATCAAACGGTTTTTTTTTTTTAAAAAAGCCCTATAACAATGTCTGCTCCTCCCGTCAATTTCAAATATATTTACATAAGCAAAACCAGCCGTATTCGCTACGACGAAGGTCGAACGTACAATATTAGGCTTTATGTATTATTTTTATCGCCGAGTCCGAAACAGTTATGAGATTGTTGGACTATAGACCGATTTGTAACCGATTGAAGAGCTTGTCATTATCTAGTTTTAATTTTGTAGGTATTACATTTTCCATTATAAATTCATAAAAACATATTTTTATTATTTACATCTACAGTTGTATAGACGCGGTCTCGATTCGACTTTGTGAAGAGTTCGGAGCCTGTAGTAGGGGTGGTGTGAGGCCGGTCGATACAGCCTGCCCGGGCTAGACTAGACCGGGCGTGGATCTCGGCTATAGCAACGAGCGCACTTTTTGTAATTTCAATATTGATTTGCGTTTTGAGTTCACGTGGTTGCTCAGCCATTCCGAACTCTGCCACTGGCTTCAGAAGTTCTACATTTCGTTGTCATTTAAAGTCATTTCAGAGGGAGATGTTGTTTGTTAAGGCACAATCCCTTTTATTCGTTTTGCTTAAAAAACGTATGAATGGAGAATAACGTCTCAGTTTTGTTTTACTGTCTCCCCTCACCTCCGAGTGAATAGCCCACCTTTTAAACTGTAACGTGTGATCGTCTTTTGGCAGACATGCAAAATGATAACACTAAGCCGCCTTGCTGGGTCTACTCAAAGCAAAACAAAGGAAAGTGTTTGGTTGAAAAAAAAACGTTAATGAATATGCCACTTGAAAGAGAGAAAGAAAAATCATGGGGAAGTAATGGTACCCAAAGGATTTTGGTCGTATCTTCAGATACGCAGATAGATAAGATCCTTTTTATATATGTGACTAACGTAGATAAAACTTAAATAAGAATCACGTAGTTGTAAAAAAATTTAAAGCCGTAGAATCATTCATTCAATCATTTTTATGATTTATATAAGGGATAAACAAAGCAGACTCCTCATGGTGTCGATTTTATTCTATGAAACTATTATAGTTGATTACATACATAAACTTAAATGGATTCCCGAGTGGTAATGAGTAGGGCTTTGTTTTTGTTTCCTCTAATTGAAGGAAGTAATTTACATAATAATGAGAAGTTATTTATTCAGGACAAGCTGGTTCGCCTATTTCGCCACAGTCAAATTTTAATTAAGACTTGTAATGAGCTACGTCATCTTCTAAAGTACCGAACCTCCTCTAGCTACTAGTAGCAACTGTAAATACTACTTGCTGCCCCTAGTTCAGGTCAAATGAACCTTCACTTTTTTTTTTACCTATGCTGATAGCTTTGAGAGGCTATTTCAACTTCTCCTTGGCGTGTGCTCACCTACACGCGGGGCTCAAACCGGCAGTGTTGCTAACACTGCTCCTGGCAAGGGCAGTGCTTCGCACAATCTACCACCCTATCGGAAACGCGACACACTGAAAAGATCCGGCGAGAAACTCAGTGGGCTGTATCTATGGGTTAATCACTCGTCGAGCCCTTCGTCGCAAGTGATGGGTTCGATGAGGACGGTGACCGGTGCTTGTGGTACCTAAAAGCACTACAAAGGATCGGGAGGATCCGTAATGCCGTGTTTAGAGCGACGTCGACCTTTACAGTTATACATCAAAGGATATGGCATATAAATCAGCCACATCCAGCTACTGCCATTACTTTCCGCACCACTGTAATCTCCTCAATTACCTTCTGCTTCCCAAAATATTTCTACCTGTAATTGTACTGATGGAACGAACCCATCTCTATAGCAATATATTAGTGCGTTCCAATCTGAAGAGTAGGAAAGTCGTATTGTGTTTTCGTTGAGACTAAAGTCTATTCTTACTATAGACACCAACATTCGCACCGCGAACTCCTCTGCTACTATTTAATTCATAAAATAGTCTGTCTAAATCTATTTTAATTGCTGTAGGTAACTCTCTCCTTATCTTCAGTAAAGTTTATTATACTGTAAGCATGAAGTGCTACCACCACTATGCCTATATTTGCTATCACACTGCGTTCCGATTAAAAATTACAAAACGCTGTTATTGTAATGAAATTAAAACCTAGAATTTACACTTGCCAAATTCATACCATAACATCTTATTTCTTGACTTAGCGTTTAACTGTGAATGTCCAACGCGAACTAGTTATTTTAAACAGGCTATAACCCTACATTGTAAACTTGGTAAAGACACTTAGGGTTCTATCTTTTCTTCGTGTTACACATAGTAGCGTTTGATTTTATTGGCGAACACGAGATAGTGTTTAAACTTTTTAAATTTAAATTTCGTAAACTTTACACAGTATCCAGAGCTATTTTTCTCGTCTTGGCAATATTCAATATCAACTTTGATAAAACTGGGTATTTCTGTGCATACACTCTGAAGTTCCGACCTGTTTTAAGCTAAAGTTGTTAAATTTGCATGAACACGAATGGTAGGGCGAATTATGAGTACGCACAGTTAGGTATCAACCGTTCTGTGAATGCAACGGTAGGCAGCGGCTTGGCTCTGCCCCTGGCATTGCTGAAGTCCATGGGCGACGGTAACCACTCACCATCAGGTGGGCCGTATGCTCGTCTGCCTACAAGGGCAATAAAAAAAAAAGAAAGCTATGCGTTCTATTGTGAAGATTAGAACAATCGCAATACATAACACAAAATTTTTCTGACAAACAAAATGTGCCAATATAAAAAAAAAAAGATCGAAACAAAACCGGTTTACCTAGGAAAAAATTCTGAGGTAAAGCAAACGAAAAATACACTGGAAATGATAACCCTGTTTTTTTTTTTGAGGTCAATGACTGATATTCCGTCTTCATGTCTTAAGGTGGCAAGAAAATTCGTGTTAAAAGGAAAAGGCATCTCAAGTGATTCGAACTTCTACCCTTGTATCCGTTTGGGGACTAACAACGGCGTGCAAAAAGACACATTAACGTCCTGCTCGGCTCTTGCAAAAGAGCAATCAGATAGTGGGTGCAATGGAATGCGTAGAATAATACCTCCATTACCCCATTGGCCATGCAGACTTTTGTCTCGGTAGGGATCGACGATTTTACGCTAGCGTACAACTCCCACTTACCTTCCCATCACACATTTAAGGTTCATAATTATTTAGAACAGACCTATATTACTTATTCACTAAAAACGTAATCTTGTAGTGTGTAAGACTAAAAGCAATTTAGCGTGTTTCCTTCTTAAGCACCCCGCTCCGGGCGAGCGGTCCATAATGACGGCCCTTCAACGCGCCGAGTAATATCACTGCAACGCTGAAAAAGCGACCAATATTTTTTACGTGTAGCCCCTAAGCACGTTGATAAAGTAGGGTTCTAAGAGTTTAGGTACCGTTGTAGCGTTAAAAGTTTCTAACTGAAATACTTTAGAAAACAACACATTCACTTTCGGTTTTATCTTTTATTTTTAAAGTACAGAATTCGTTTCACGCCTTTATAATTCAACAATTATAAATATATTTATATTAGAGGCGACGCCTTATTTACCTTTACCGCTTACTACCTCTTACTTTTTTAAGAATATCTTTAGTAAGATTTAAAACAACAATAAATGTATGACAAAAAAGTCCTTCAGTGTTAGATGAAGAATTGTTCAAGTTCCTTCTTCTTCAGTTTCCACCTTCAACGATTCTATCACCTCATTCGTTTACTTTACATTGATAATACCACGCGCATATGCGCTTTAATTAAATATATTAAGTAATATACATTTTTAAACTTAACAATACTTAATTTAATTATTCATTTTCGTCTTGACACTAATTCGATAGGCCACATTATCAGACAAGGCAAACAGCTAGCTGACAACGCATAGAATGCAGGTACGTAGTCTTCATACGAATCCTTAATCATGCCTGTAATAATAAATACGTATTAATTCCATATCAATTATTCAATTATGTGGAATACAGTGAAATTTGGGTAATAAACGCGCTAAGTAAGTTCAAAATGAGAGTCTGTCTATAGCGTATTCGTAGAATTACATTGGCAGATAAAGCAGGTCTAGACAACTCACCTATATCTTACGCATGGTAAAAATTAATTATACAAAATAGTTTAAAATGTGCTTTTCTGGAACTCTAAGTTAATCGGCCTGTAATTATTATTGCCGTGCGTAAATTAAAAGTCTAAAGAATAGACGGTAGCACTACTGTAAGTGTGAGTTCTGGACCGGATGTCAGTTTGATAATTTATTTTCTTTTGAACATTATCAATATTTAAGGTGTGACTAGTTCCCAACAATAGACTTAAATATGCTGTGAAACATTTATCTATTATTATTAATCTGAATAATATGCAAAATCTCACATTATCTATGAAGATATTCATATGAGTATTATTATTGTGCAACTCCAGACTGCAAATATGTGAGGTTTGACAGGAAAATTTATCTTAAATTAAAAATATTATGCCATTTATTAAGTTGCTTGATGACTATCAAAAAAGACCCTGATTTATTTGATCTTTAGATAAAACTGAGAATCATGTGATTTTTTGAAGTAAATAAAACAAGTAAGATATTTTAAATGGTCTACTACAGATTTGAATTTACACTAACTAGAAAGCCATATTGAATGATACTGGGTAGAAACTTCCGGACTAGTTAGAACCGAAGCTAATAGTCATCTGTATCACGTAATAATTAAATAAATAGAATAGCGGTGGTAGCGTAGTACCAATAACAGTCCTCGGAAAATGACTTCACTAGAGCAGGCGTCTTCTTAGCTACCCATCTAGCCTCATAGATACAAAGTTAACGGTACACTTCCAGTATAAAACCGACGATTTCTTATATGAGAGTCACGCATATTAACGCTTGGGCACAAGTACGGGTTAGCATGTGAGTTAAATTTGAATGAACGGCCACGATAAGGTTGCTACACATTAAGGGGTATCGTTAAGAGGCCATGATAGCGCACTTTATTGAACTGGTTGGACATTAGGGAATAAAATCTGAGTTTTGTAATACCTATTACCCATCTTCGTCAGAGCATCTCAAAAATTGCTCCTGAATTTCAATTCCTTTTTTTTTATTACTTAGATTGGTGGACGAGCTCACAGCCCACCTGGCGTTAAGTAGTTTCTGGAGCCCATATACATCTACAACGTAAATGCCGCTACCCACCTTGAGATATGAGTTCTAAGGTCCACCTGTGTGGACTCACAAGTAATTACGGAAATTATAATTTTGCAGGTATTCAAAATTACGAAGATTTTTTATTGCCTTCGAATGCAAACTTGATGTGATTGTATCTGGATAAATTACGGGCAGTAGTAAGAGAGCTGCTCCAGTGGCGAATAGTGCACTGTTAAAACAGAAATGGGGCGGGCTCATCTCAAATAATTTCTTCGCGAATTAATTCTTCACATTATCTGGTGGTAGAGCATCTAGTCAGCCACCCAGACTGTTACTGCCGCGAAGCTGTATCGCGTTCCGACTTAAAGGATAGGACAGCCTCTATGCTATAGAACAGAGGCTCAGAACTCATGTCTCAAGATGCGTGGCGAAATTTACTTTGTTGATGTCTATGGGCTGCGGTAAATCTGTAGTCACTTTACACCAGGCCATCTACCCGTCTAAGCCATAAAAATAGAATTTATGGGTAAAAAATAAGGAGGGAACCAAATTGTTTGACGTTGGAAACGATCTGAGGTCAGGATTATCGATACGCAGGATAGGGCAGCCTCTATACTATAGAACTGAGACTTAGAACTCATGTTCCAAGATGTGTGGCGAAATTTACTTTGTTGATGTCTATGGGTTGCGGTAAATCGGTAGTCACTTAACACCAGGCCGTCTACCCGTCTAAGCCATAAAAATAGAATTTATGGGTAAAAAATAAGGAGAGAACCAAATTGTTTGACGCTGGATCTGAGGTCAGGATTATCGATAATCATAATATTCTGTATTCTTTCTTCTTCTAAATTCTTCTGTATATAGTAAAATGAAGACAACTAACTGGTTTTTTTTTCGGTATCTTGATTTAGAAATTAAATCAGTTGTAAGAAATTTTTTGCTGGTATGAATGCTTAATGAATGTTCAGCATCTAATCAATGCAATCAAAATAATGTTGAAAAAACATTCGAAACTAATTAGCGTTTTACATCGAACGATTTAAAAATATACAAAATTGCTGTTGATCGAAAGAAACATAATGTTAAAATTAATACATTTTAGATTTTTATTTATTGAAATTAATTTTATTTACGAATCATAAATATCATTTTATTTGAAATAAATACTGTAATTAATGACTCTACCCATTTGGCATCTAAATATAATCAAGTATTAATAAAAACTTGTATTTTGCAATTACTGTCTATGATAAATTAGATTAGGTAGGTACGTGTTGAATTTATCAATAATTTCACAAGCATTTGTTGGTTTCTCAAATCTAGAATGGTGAATGTTTTAATTGCGAATTGAATTGTGGTCAGGCGTCATGTGATATGGTAGGACAAAGCGTTGGCAGACACAGTTGTCAAGTAGCAAAATATTATGGCTTCAAATATCCGAAATATTAAAATATAATCGAAACTAGCATATAAAAGCGCAGCTTAAGATCTCTGTGATTTTATTATCGAAGATGAAACGGGTGTTGTGTTACCGACAAATTTACGTACAAATTAAATCTGATTTACAATTCGCGTGTTCCAGTACTCAAATTGTCCAATTCTTCTATACAGCAGCAAAGAGTATATAATCAAACTCTGAACTGCTTCTGGAATTTTCCGGGAATTCGTGAATTCGTATTCGAAATGCTTCTACCCCACTAATCAAAACAAATTACTTATTTAGGTCTCAATTTGTCAATATAAGTATACATATATAGGTAACATAGCAAAAAATTAAATATGTAATTTTTAATAAAGCTCATTTATATGCTAGTTATTAACCTCACCATAGCCACTGTTAACCTAACGATCGAAGCATAATATTAATAATTTAAAAATACACAATATTTTAAATACGTATCGATTTAAAGAATAAGTCTCATCGATAAATAAGCTTTATAAATATTAGTGATGCTTAGAATGCAATCACTACATGTCATAATAAAATTTTTTGAACTTATTCTTCATATTTACCTATAAAAGGTGAACACGTTAAATTGACCACGCCCGCAGCAAGCATGAACAGAGCGTATGCCCCAGCAAAGTCTTCGTGAGTGACGTGATTAGAAATTACCAGAGGACTGGCTATGTGGATCCATGCTCGGAGTATACCCAGCACAGCTGTAATGGCTGCTACCCAGATGAATTCATGGATTTGAAGTAAAACTGAAATATATATTTTTTTTCTCATGATATTCAATTAAATTAAACTTTACACGATCACGAACGACGACCAGTAGCAGTTCTTAGTTTAAAACTACGACTAGCTTCTAAAACTAAGAAAATTCTACTTTTGTATTTGAAGTTGGTTAAAAACAATTAATTCTCAGAACCCGCTTATCGTGGCCGCTGGAAATTACATACCCGATCCTGTAGACCGAATGGTAAATAGTCGACGTCACCCAAAACACGTCATTACGGATCCTCCCGATCCATTAACGGTGTTTTTAGGTACCACAAGCACCGATCACCGTCCTCGTCGAATCCGTCGCTTGCGACGAAGGGCTCGATGAGCGAATTAACCCACAGACTCAACCCACTGAGTTTCTCGCCGGATCTTCTCAGTGGGTCGCGTTTCCGATCTGGTGGTAGATTCTACCAAACACTGCTCTTGCTAGGGTCAGTGTTAGCAACACTCCGGTTTGACCCTCGTGAGCTCACCTACACGTTAGGGCAAAGCTGAAGTAGCCTCTCAAGGCTATCAGCATAGGTAGGAAAAAAAATCTGTTCAAAAACCCTATATAGAGTTAAACACAATAAACAAAAACATCTATCTGTATTAGCCAAGAAAATTAGAATAAACATGGATGTATAATATTACAACCTAAAAAACATCAATAGATATATTAATTGCGTAATGGAAACTCGTCTGAAAACGTACATATTATAATACATACGTGCATACAGTTCATTGAATCTATATATTGAAACCGAATCATTTGTCGGCGTAGCGTCAGAAATAGGCATGATACCTGTGGAATCTAACAAGGCCATAGTTGTGTTGCTTGATGTGAGACTTATTTAGACCACGAGGACTTCAAAACTTTGAATGGCTTACTACAATCAAGCAAAAACCCACCGGCCAAAATTACATAAATTTACATACTAGTTTTAGCATTGCCATTATTCAAAATGGCAACTTTTGGAAATAGCGCTCAATAAATTTTGCGGACGGCAATATGTTTTCCGAATAAATAATCGTGTATATGTCGATATTTATTCCAACTAATTATGAAATATTTAATTTTAAATTCAAATTCAACAAGGCCATACGAAGGTTTGTTTGTTAGTATGTACATAATGTTCCTCACACTCGAACAATAGATCGATGTGAATTTGTAAGAGATAATATATTTCCTAAAGAGATAATATATATATATATATATATATATATATATATAACGTCCGTCTGGTGTAGTGGTAAGTGACATGGTCACTACCCTAGGGGGTCGCGGGTTCGAATCCCGCCAAGGGAAGATATTTGTATGATAAATATAAATGTCTTTTCCAGGGTTATGGATGTATATTAAATATATGTATGTGTATAATAAAAATCTTAAATTTATTTCCGATACCTGGTACCTGTAACACAAGTTCTTTACGAACTTATCACGGGACCAGTTAACGTGGCGTGATTGTTAGTAAAATATCTATATATTATATTTATATTTATTTAAAGACCATCGAATACACACACAATACACACTCACATTTTCATAATTTTCCTTACTGGTCCATTTTGCTATTTAAGCGTGTTGTTTACTTTCAAACTACTATTATCATGTACTTTATAATGAAAATAACCGCGATATTACACTTTAAAAGTAGATAGTTTTATTGGTTAGATAGCAGTTATATTGCATGACTAATAACCTTTATTTTTATGTTAATAATTCACGTATAAAAAGGAAACTAAAACGGATCCTTCAGTTTAAAGCTATAAAATATATTATAATAGAACTAGTTTTTTGCAGAGATATATGGAACCGAAAAAAGATTGAATAATTTAGAATACGTACCTAATCTTACGATCAACGTGAGCAGCGTAGCAACGTAGTACAATAATCTGGTGTTAATATGTGTCGCACCACTAATCATGGCCAGGGCGAGTCGGCCCGCCACGTCAGCTCCTGTCCCAATTGTAATGCAAGTAGCGACTTGCGCCTGTGAAAATAAAACTCAAGCTACCGACTTCACTGGCGGTAGGACCTCTTGTGAGTCCACACGGGTAGGTACCACCACCTTGCCTATTTCTGACGTGAAGCAGTAATGCGTTTCGGTTTGAAAGGTGGGGCAGCCGTTGTAACTATACTTGAGACCTTAGAACTTATATCTCAAGGTGGGTGGCGTATTGACGCTGTAGATGTCAATGGGCTTCAGTAACCACTTGACACCAGGTGGGCTGTGAGCTCGTCCACTCATCTAAGCCATGAGTTCTTGTCAACTAGTTTAAGATTACCAGAGCCGATTTCAAGAGGTCAAAGTCTTATTTGCATTGCATTACCCCGTCTGCGTGAAGTTGGAATCGTCTCTTAGACTGCCAGCGAATAGGAAAAAATATATTTGCAATACCGACTTTCAACGGATCACTTGGTTGCTTTGTTACCAAAAATTTGTGAGTCCTAGGGCGGTCGACAATCAATAGTAATTGGAGAGAAAAACTTCCTCAGGAAACTGTACAAAGGATACTGCTTCGACAAGGAGATGATGGGTACCCATAATCGGAGAAGCCAAGCACCAAGATTTCGGATCGAAATGTTTTTAGATGTTATTCGACGGATTTGTAGATTTTTATCTTTCTTTATTTGTCAAACAAAAATTTCTCCATCTTATTAAAAAAAGTCAACGGTTATCTGTCGCCCCACATAGTTTGTCAATTTGAGTTCAATCGGTCGCAAAACAAACTTTTGGTATTTTTCTACTGTATAACAAATATATTACAAATTCAGATATCCAATAAATCCACTTGTGAGGGGTGCTTACATGCACTAAATTTTTGAGATTAAGGATGTTAATGAAATGGGTACAGATCGCGTTTTACTGCTAGTTCGTTCAGCAAAACAAGCTAACAATAAGATAATTTCCAAACCTTGTCGTATCCGTATTGAAACAAAAGCATCGGCTGTAAAATGAAGAAAGTCAAATCGGAGAAATTCATAAAACTCTGACCGACGCAAATATTGCAATAGACGGGATCTTTAAGGCATCTCAGATTCAGTACTTCTAAGAAGTGAAACCTGAAACATTAAGACATATCACTACATAGTATAAAACAAAGTCGCTTTCACTATCCCTATATCTGTCTGTCCCTATGTATGCTTAAATCTTTAAAACTACGCAACGGATTTTGATGCGGTTTTTTTAATAGATAGAGTATAATAACACCCATTAAATAATGGAGAAATCAATAATAAATTACAGTTTCCGAAGCGAAGCGAGAGCGGGTCGCTAGTTCATTATAAATTTAATTTCGTCATAAGAATACATATTTTAACTTTTCAGATATCATTATATTTTATAACCTAGATCCTTTTGAAAGATGTTGAAACATTAGAAAATATGTTATTTTATCATAACGTTTATCTTATTCCATTATCGCGTACGTAAGATTTGTGATTCTCATAAATTTTCTTTGATAATACAAATATTGGCACCTATTTTTCTTCGACGTCTTGTATTCAGTTCCATTATCACTCAGAATTTGTTGTTTCTGTTCATCGTTATTTAATAACTCTAATTTTATTTGTTTGTCTGTTTCGATCTCTAAATTTTCTGCTTAAAAAAATCATACAAAACTCGTTAAGAACCATTTTATAAAATTTTAATAAGGTATATAGGAAAGAAAAAAATACTTGCTGTTCTCAATCTTTTTCCAGTATCCTTATTTTCTGTCTTCATTAATAACATTCCAGGCAAAATATGCAATGAAATCCCAAAAATTATTAGCAGTGTCCCTCTGAAGCCGTAAACAGATAACGTCTGTTTAATAACTTGCGGATACCACATTAATATTATTCCTTGTAATGATTTTATTATGCTCATAACTGTTGTTCTTTTTGTCGTGAAAAGTAAATTCAATGTTGAATAACACACCGGGACCAGGATCCCAAAGCCGATACCTTGCAGCACACCAAACGTGAACGGTAGATGATTAGTATTCGAGATCAGTATTGTTAGAAACGATCCGGTCGAAAATATACAAGAACCGATCAAACCACACTGTCTTAGCGTTAATTTTTTGGTCATAATATTGAGAATAATACCTGAAATAATAATACAATAGTTAATGTCCTCTTGCGTAAAGATGAATTAAAAAAAAGTTAATTGAAAGTTCAACGGATATATATTGCCAGTTAATCTATACAAATCAATAAAATTGGAGTGTCTGTTTTAAATAATAAAATAATCACTTTTTACTAAATGCGTAAGTATATATACACAGAACATATATCAAAATATCATTTTTTAAATGTTGTCTATCTGTCTGTTTGTTCCGACTAATCTCTGGAACGGCTGGACCGATTTTGACAGAACTTTCATTTATAGGTAGCTGATGATATAAGGAGTAACTTAAGCTACTTTTTTTAGACTAGCTTCGCCTCGCGGCTTCACCCGCGCTTATTCTCGTACCGTAACATCGTGGAACTCAGCTAGTACATTAATATAAACACAAATAGGCGAGCAGCGTTTTTCAGATTTCAACATATTGTAGTTCTGAATAAGTTATAAATACCTCCGATTGCTAACATTATGGCAAATACGCCATTGGCAGTTGTTAACGACTTAGTAGTGGATTGAGTGTGGATCATAAAATCTCTGTAAATCAATCCAAATGAATTTACGTGACCAATGCCGGCTATCTGTAAAATAATACTTATAGTTTGACTTTTTAATTGTAAATCGTAAAATATTAATGTTTTATTCATGAATTTCAACACAAGAATGTGTTTTAATAGAAAGTCGACTAATCTACCTTCGCGCGGCTTCGCGGAGTTAGAGTCTTGTTGTGTTGAATGGAAAATTTTTAGCAAAATACAAAATGGGATTAACATACTAACAACATTAACCTTGTTTTGATTTGCGAAAACATGAATATTGAAATTAATCAGGTATATTGTAAACAGAGTTTGTTTTTATGAACATTAAGTACCTACATATGGAGGGGCTTACAGGAGCGCGATTTAAAGTTTAAAATTTGTTTAAAAATATCATAACAAGAAAACTTCAACAAACAACTCTTTCAATGGAGTAAACTTAATTGAAGTAAAATTATAAATTAAAATAAATGTATATATCGCGTTTTAAGCGAAATGTCGCTTAAACCAAATAGCCTTTCACCCCTCTATATTCATTATGTATATTTTATTGCTTAGTTGGGTGGACGAGCTCACAGCCCACCTGGTGTTAAGTGGTCATTGGAGCCCATAGACATCTACAACGTAAATACGCCACCCACCTTGAGATATAAGTTCTAAGGTCTCAAGTATAGTTACAACGGCTGCCCCACCCTTCAAACCGAAACGCATTACTGCTTTACGGCAAAAATAGGCAGGGTGGTGATACCTGCTCGCGCGGACTCTCAAGAGGTCCTACCACCAGTAATAAAATAAATATATGTATATATAAATCCAGGTTTTAGTGGAACCGTCATCACGGCTGAAGAAGGGGGCTGCTCCTGATTCTAAACACGAAAACATCAAAAACTTAGATTGGATTATCATAATTTAATGTTTCGCATTGTACCTAACTGGAGCACAAATAAAAATCAGTTGAATACCGAAATTTATGGTCTTATTATGGGAACGCGGACTATATCCACATTATACGTTCAAGGCATTCATAGATAATAAAGGACAGGCTGAGTTTAGGAAACGAACTTTGTTTTCCGTTAATCCTCAGAACGGTTCACTTACATACGTAGGTGTATTATGAAATGAATGTGATTATTTAAAAACATATACAAATATATAGATTTACGAGCGATCCGTAAAATGTATTCAAATTTACTTTGTGCTTTCTTAATCTAAATCAAAATCTTATCTTCGATCAAAATATTCAAATGATTTTTGTTGTTAAACCAACCTATTCACCGTGGGCGAACACACCTCCGCTAAATTTATCTCTCACCTGTGTTTCTCTGAATTTAAAGGAACAATAGTTTATTTTAACATAGAAATTGAAAATATGATTGAAACAAAAAAACACTTTTTTTTTATCTTACGGACTACCTATTTATTCTCCGCATTTGTTTACAGCACACAGGTAGGTATACCCACAAATTTGCAAGCTATTGATTACAACAGAAGCTCTGGACTGGAGTGTAGATTACCAAAAAATATACCTACGTACACGTATACAAATAAAACTATACTAATATTATAAAGAGGAAAGATTTGTTTGTTTGTTTGTATTGAATAGGCTCCGAAACTACTGAATCGATTTGAAAAATTCTTTCACCGTTTGGAAGCTACACTATTCCCGAGTGACATAGGCTATAAACTTTTTTGAAAAAAAAATAGGTATCTTTACTAAAACTCCAATAATGTAACCCAAGGGGTAAAAATTACCTTCTTAAAAAATTACATTTAATTAATATAAAATACGTCAAATATCGTTGAAATTTTTGTTTTACCGAGCGGAGCCGGAGCGGGCCGCTAGTAATTAATAAAATACCGAAACTAACAGTGCATTTGATCGCGAATTCTAGAAAAGTAAGTTATAAAACGTTCAAATCATAGGATATTTTTGAATTAATACACCGAACGTGTGAGATTTAGCCGTAAAACTGTTTAATTCGGGAAACCCAAGATAAAGTACATAAAACACTGAACACCTACTGCTTTTAAAACAATGTTTTACTTACGAATGTGATAACCGTCCCGAAACAAACAGCGTAATCCCAAATACGATTCTTTTCCTCTTTTGTTCCATTATCCATTTGTAAAGTGCGTCGATGTCGCGGGATTCGGCAAACGGATAGCTCGCTATATTTGTACTGAGTTAACTACGGACGTATACGATAGGGAGACCTACATATCAACGTACACATGTACATACAATTGCATTAGTGTCACGTGTATTTATATAGTCTGTTTTCTTTGTTCTCTTACGTTTGAATGTGCGGGAATTGTAAACAGTTTATATATATGTATGTGATGAATTAATAAAACACACTCGAAAATGTATTTAGAAATAAAATATTTTATGTGTACATCTATTATTTACAGAGTCTTTTTATTCGGCAATGTAAAATGAGATATAGCTATTTAAAAATTCTATTGAAGATAAGATACAGAATGTGTATATGTGTTTATGATAAGATACTAATTTACTTACACATTGATGTTTAAATTTTTTAACAGTATGTCTCCGCTTAGCATCAGATTAACCATGAGTCTACCCTTATGTCAGTAAAATCAAAACAGAGTCAACTTCACATGATCCATTATTTTACTAGACCGGGTATTCGGTTTTAGCTAATTTGAATTGATTATTTAAATTCAGCGGTTTAAAAGTTTAATTAGTCTAAAGCCTTGTCTTTATAGCTTCTGTCGAACGACTTTTAACCACAAGGTAGTCTACTTAAGTTATTTTACTACGCTGTAACCATTAAAAATAACAACCATATTATAATAAATAAACTGAACCAAAGATTTATTGAACACGTTATATTTAACACAAAAAAAGACTATTAAATCTCCATAATGACAACATTTACAAACATATAAGACATGATTAACTGATAGTTTTTCAACCAGTTAAACCCGCTAAATGTGACAATCGCTAAATATACGAAAGACAATTAATTAATTGTTGAATAGCGACCTGCGCCACCTATTGTATGTAATTTGGTAGCGCTACGTTGCAAAATTTCAAGCCTACAAACATTAAACAAAATTACAATAGTCAAAATAATCCAGCTATCTTACGTATTGCTATTAAAATTCAAACTGGAACATTCCTGCAAAAAATCACTATCTAAATATCATGAGTTAGATAAAAAAATGTATATAACTCATTTTCAAACGACTTCTATGTTTAATTTCCGCCTTTTCTCTGGCAACTTCAATAGCAGATCGAACATAGATTATGTACTACTAGTTTTACCCACAGCTTCGTTCAGGCGAATACAGATTATGTCAATAAATTCATTCACAAAACATCCATTAATTTGGAGGCCATATACTACGTGGCAAGTCCTTCCATTTGACGTTATTGCATACAAATTCGTAGTAAATAATGACACACGCATACGTACTAAATATAGCTGGCCATGGGAAAAGCACGACTATTCCAATTGTGCAGCCTTCAATTATTATTTTTAATTAAATGTTCTTTTACAATATTACATGTCTCTTTTTTTATAATCTAGACTTCATGTTGCAATTTATGTAGGTCAATCGGCCGAGCTGTTGAGGAGGATGACGCTCTTAAAGCTATTTTTATCCCTTTAGAACTAAGTTAAAGATAATCGCGCTAAGATACACCGTAATCATTTTCCCAGTGAAACAGTTACTCGTAGTATCGAAAGAATGAGACTCGTTAAATAAGTTTTGTTTTGGTAAGGATTCTTTTTTTTTTTATTGCTGTGAAGGGTGGACGAGCTCACAGCCCACCTGGTGTTAAGTGGTTACTGGAGCCCATAGACATCTATAACGTCAATGCGCCACCCACCAGTATAGTTACAACGGCTGCCCCACCCTTCAAACCGAAACGCATTACTACTTCACGGCAGAAATAGGCAGGGCGGTGGTACCAACCCGCGCGGACTCACAAGAGGTCCTACCACCAGTGATGGCCAGAGAACCTCACAATCCAGATATAAGCGGTTCTCGGAGCTTATAGACATTGTCGCTAGTCCCAAAAAGAAGGTTTGGATTGTAACAAACGTTCCAGCGGCCAAACTGGATCGACGGTATAGGCAAGTGACACGTACTACACGTGCAAGCTCACAATAGAAACTTATCATCAATAAACTATGATTTCAAGCATTTATGTACTATCTATTCAGTAGCTAACGTGTACTAGCTTGTAATGTCTGTCAGAAGAACCTACAAAATGGAGGACAATCCAAGGCAATAAAAATCCACACGAGAAGAATATTAATTGGTTAAATACGCGACCGTCTTGCCCTTGATATTAATTTATTTTAAAATGATTCTTCAAAACCCAATCCGAGCAAAATACTCAGAAGCGGGAGCGAAAATTAGAATAAGAAATACTTCAAACAATTAAATCGAGATTAGCTCGAGAGAATAATAAATTTAGATATGAATAATAATTAAAATATATTCCAAACACAAGGTATTAATGTTATCATTAATGCTATTATTAATTTATAATTTAAATATCAACTTGATCAATATGTAGATCCAGTCTTTTGTGCTGATTATTAAATATGGTGAGTAACAAAGATGATTTCTATCAAAATATTTTTTTTATTATCACTTCGCTATTTACCTTATTCCCTTGAAACTCGACAAAAGGTAAAACTATGTTATTAAAGTTTCTTATTTAAAACAATGAACAAGAGTGTTTTGAGTTTAGTTCAAGCCACGAACCAAAGGTCAATTTATCTAACAAGGGCTTGTGGCTGTACCCTTGGTAAGCCAAGGCGCTCTACAGAGAAACGTTTGCCCCATCGATTATAGTTACGGAGACAAATGGCGGAGTTCACGTGTCTCTGATATGTTATACTAAAATATTAGCACATTCACAGTTTATGGATCTCTGCTGTGTTTTTTATTAATCGGAACGCTTGTAGCTCTTCAGAGATAAAAAGCGGGACTGTGACACGTGCCTAGGCTGAATCACAATACGTTTTACCACCAGTTTCTACTTAAGGTGGTGGTGGTAGAAAATAACGAGTAATAAGATACTCACTGCTAATTAATAAAAACTGAAAATTAATGTTTATTTAAGAATTTATTATGTTACGAAGGAGAAATGTTGGCATAGCACATTCTAATAGGCGCTTTTGACTGTCACTGTCTCCCAGGCGGACCGTATGCTCGTTTACTTACTAAAGCAAAAAGGGAACAGGTAACTTTAGCTGGACCTACAGAATTAAAACTACTCTTAAAGTTCACTCTTTCTTAAAAAGTTTTCTCAATTGTGGGTTCATCATTACCATCAGCCCACAGTCGTCCTCAAATCGACATAGGTCTTCCTGAAGGTTCGCTACAATGACCAGTCTTGCAATAGTTCGCATCCGGTGGAATCCCGCGACATTCAACAAACACATTGTCGGACTACCCTGTCGGAGATCAATCCATGCGTTGGTTTCCGGTGCATGATCGCCAATCGAAAATATTGGCCAAACTGGTGGCAGGACGTCTTGTGAGTCCGCACGGGTAGGTACCACCACCCTGCCTATTTCTGCCGTGAAGCAATAATGCGTTTCGGTTTCAAGAGTAGGGCAGCCGTTGTAGCTATACTGAGACCTTATAACTCATATCTCAAGATAGGTGGCGGCATTTGCGTTGTAGATGTCTATGCGTATTGTATTTAAATACGCTGTTTAAATTGGAGCAAGATATTTCTTTACAACATCAATACGCGGTACAGTGTGCTAACTATGCAAATTCAATTCCGCACTCTATTCTACTGGAAGCTCCAAAAGATCCGGTGACGCAATAGTTAGCGCCTCTCGCTCATAAGATGAGGATCATTGGTAAAATTGCGACTTCGGAGAAACATTCATGTAACGAAAACGTTTCTTGTCTGTGTCGGTGCATTAATATGATATAAATTGTTTAATATGAGCTATGGCATAGATCATATGATCATACAGCATACCCTATAGATTACATTCACTTTGAAGTGATAAATCTATACTAATATTTTAAAGAGGAAAGATTTGTTTGTTTGTTTGTATTGAATAGGCTCCGAAACTACTGAACCGATTTGAAAAGTTCTTTCACTGTTTGGAAGCTACACTATTCCCCAATGACATAGGCTATAATCTTTTTTGAAAAAAATTAGGAATCCTTACTAAAACTCCAATAAGGTAACCCAAGGTGTAAAAAAATTACCTAAAATCTTTACATCGCGTGCCCTGCGAAAATGATTGATGATAGAATAAAATAATGTACTACGACTTTGTAGAGCACATTATTATTTACAAAAAGTGTCGCGACAGCATATTTTTAACTATTATAGTTATGCCGCAATAAGTGTTCTTTTATTTAAAAAATAAAACAACGTCAAATACCGTTGAAATTTTTTGTTCAGGGCACGAGCGGAGCCGGAGCGGGCCGCTAGTAAATAATATTTTGCTTATTTTATTAAACAGACGAATATTTATTTGGTTGTTTGGTAATAATAAAACAACTTTAATTTTTGTATATCGTATGATTTTCATGTTGAAGGGAGTTTTTTTTTTTAATTTCCACAGGAATCCCATGCTTCTTTGATTTCTGACGTCACTAGATAGTAGAGTTAATTAAAAAACTAAACGTTAGAGTGAGGAACATCGACAGAATGCTTTGAGTTTTGAAATTAACGAAATAATACTATTTGTCGCATTTATGGAGAGTACAGACTGCGATGAGGTGTAATTTCGTTAAGTGTTTTTTACATTTAAGTGTAAGAATCGTGAATTCATTTTTAGCCGGTACACTTTTGAGAAAGTACAAAAACATGGGATTTCCGACTAGATTGCCGTAAACGACTTCTCTAATTTTCTTTCAAAGAGTAAATGCGTTTTCAGTAAATATCTATAATTTTACTGTGAGACACACAAAGAACACCAAAACAAACCGTAGTATTGGAAGGCTTCGTAGCCTTGGTACGAAGAGCATTAGCTTGCACCCGGAAACTTCAAGACGCGAGTTTTACTCGTGCTTGTCTGGCTATTTACTTTGTAAAGTAAATTTGATTTGAGTTTGATGATTACTCAATGCTATTTTTTATTTATTGCGTAGGTCAGCGATTCTCAATCCGCGGTATGCATACAATTAATATGCATTGTAAAGACGGAAATACTGAGAAATCAAAACAATTAACTTATATAAACATTATTAAAATGTACTATGTCTACAATGTGTAGTTTTAAATGAAATTTATAACCAACAATATACTTAATATAACCAACCTAAGATAGACCTTAAGAGAAATGAGATGTTTTAAATTAAAAGTTTTATTGGGGATGAGAAAAGTTTGGGAAACACTGTTGGAGATCGATGGCCGTTCTCATGGTCCCACCTTGATCTACTTGAAGTCTATGTCTCAATTACGCAAATTGCTATTTTTGGCGGGTTTAATTTCTATAAGAAGATGTTATTCCGTCATCGTAGAAGTCATTCCTGATATTTTTTTAAGTACGTACATATTTAATTAGAAAAATTAGTACCAGCCTGTGCTATTTGAAGCCCGGCACATCCGCATCGATCGATACGTCTCATTCTTTGAGACACAGTATAGATTACGACTTTAATTCGTTCGTCATGAAAGTAGTTTGTTGACACGTATTAGGCATGTACCTACTTAGTGTTAATGAAAAAATGGTACTTTGATTGAAATTCAAATCGTGATATAGTCTTATAGCTTGAATCGAGAAGTCCAGGCGTTTTAACAACGAGGCCAATAATACTGAAGGTTTAAAAATATTCAAAAGCATGATGAAAATCGTTTTCCTTTTTCTCCTTCTTAATCACGTTTCATTCTCGGCAATCGGAGTCGTGATCGTTATGTAGCATTTGAAGGAGCAAATTTGATGTTTCTTACGATGCCTTATCATCTCTCACTGCTCTTTTACATTCTGCTAAACTCATTTAAGAAAAAATATAAATATATTGAAACTGTAGAATCGAAAGACGAGATTGTGGAAACAGTGTAAGCCCTGGGAAAAAATACAGACTACCTCTCATCCCAATAGTGACCTCGGGACTCTGGCTATTCTACATAAAATGTATTCCACGTTGAGAACCTAAGGGCGGGAAGTTAGAATCGAATAAAACAACAAATATTTATAGAATAAAAATATTATTTATAACTTATCGAACTAATTGTATCACGGTGGGAGTTTACCGTATTGCGACGGTAACTCGATTCAATGTCTCCTTTGATGCTTCATGTTTTCAGCTCACGTCCGTATTTCTGAGTTTCCTTTGTTTGTTGTAACGAAAAATGAACTCTATCGCCCACGGAACAACGCAGCATAGATTACACACAGCCAACATCACGAAAGCAACCACATAACTACCAGTGAAGTCCCGAATGAATCCTGAAACAAAGAAAATTGATTAACGGATGTTACTATGTGTTCTTCGTGTGAATATCGTGATTTTATTACATGAAAAATGTAAATAGTTTTTTTTTTTTTAATAAAATAGCGGAGCAACAGCATCAACAACGCAAATGCTACCATTCACTTTGATACGTGAATTGTAAGTCTCAATTTGAATAGTACAACGGCTGCCCCGCCCTTTAAACCCAAAACGAATTACTGCTCCGCGATAGAAATAAGCAGTGTTGGTACCTATCCGTGTAGGCTCACAAGACGCCCTACCATCATTAAAATCTTCTACTATTATTATTATTATTATTATAATAGTCGAACTAAAAGCATATGCAGTGTCACTGTGTGTTGTTGAACCGCTTTCGGCTTTTTAAATTGCCTCTGAAACAGCAGGCAGTAACGGTAGGCAGCGGCTTGGCCCTGCCCCAGGCATTTCTGAAGTTCATGGGTGACGGTAACAACTTATCATCAGGTGGGCCGTATGCTCGTCTGCCTACAAGGGCAATAAAAAATAAATAAATAAAAGTCTGTCAAAATGAAAAGGTACATCGAATAACAATATACTAATATACCACGCTCACCAATAAGACCGTAAGTTTACCTACGATTATACTACTGTTAATCATTTGCAGAATATGCAATTATTTCTCTACAAAAACGTGGTTCCGTTTTTTATTGAAGTTAATATCATTTAAATATCGATTCTTGTTGTCAAGCTAGCAGTAATAATTTGCAATCAGCAACTATTTTATCTCATCACTATATCATACGTAGCACATCGCTAAATATTATCTAAATCAGTGATAAATATACATAATGGTTGTTTATTTGGCTTGTGTAAAATAGAATAAATTTAAATAAATTTTAATTTCATGAACGGATCTCATGCAAATTGGAAATAAATTGGAATGCATTTGGAAATAAGTTTGCAGAATAATTTTGTTATGGCTACGTTTTTAAAACCTTCAGTATATACGAGCATGGCTATCGGAAGTTTACTGTACCGAGAGTTGCCACTATGTTGGTATCTGGGTCACTATGGGGATTCTAATCTCGCTGAAAATTTCGTGTGCCGACTTCCACAAAAAAGAACATGATTTATGTATATTCTTATGGTCTTTGTAGACGGCCAAGCGTACAGCCCACCTGATAGTAAGTGGATACCGTCGCTCATGGACATCAGCAATGTTAGGGATGTAGAAAACTCGCTGTCTCCCGCTAAGTACTCTCCTCAAGCTTTATTTGAAGAGGGACATGTCATTGCGCTCGGCAAACACCGTGGAGGGGAGTTTATTCTAGAGCCGGATGGGACACAGCGATTCCAGATAGTATGAATAAAATCTATCTACTCTGATGGCGGGAGGTGTGATAGTAAAAAGGAAATGAAAGGATCATCTTGAACAACTCCTCAGAATACTTCCCATAGAATGGCATAGAACATACGGTAAAAAAAACGCAGAAAGAACCGAAGTCCCTCTGTAAACCCAGATTTTCTAATTTTGGCTGAACGGTATCGACCTAGGATAACACCACCCCAATTAGAATTCACCAGATAATAGGCAGTGGCTTTCTCCAATTATACCAACGTACTGGAATTTACTGGTAGTAGGGCTAGTGGTAAGTTCGTACTGATAGTTTCTACCATTCTGCCTATTTCTGCCGCAAAACATTACGTGCATTACGATTTGAAAGCCGCTATACAATTTCATTAAGATTTCAACCTCATGTCTCTAACTGCATTCACATTGCAATGTGTATGGGCTGAGGTTGAGGCTATCAATAAATGAGCCCTGACCTCGTATAGCCAACTAAAAAAAATTATACCTGCAAAGTTTATTTCCATAATGACTGGATCATGAACCCGCACAAATAGGTACAGCCATCCTACCTACTTCTAAAGCAATTTAATCATACTGCCCATTATGACAGATGCAAGAATTGCTATACCACTGAACGAAAACTACGACCTTAGATCTTAAGGTAGAAATTGGCATGTAGGTAAGCCGCAAGGAGCTCTTTCCGCATGCAGAAATCAAAATAATCATTTTTTTTTAAAGGTTCTTTACACGGTTCTGTCTGCGCCAGTAATCGGGTTCTATTGGTAGCATCCAGAAACAGAATAGAACGAGGGTAGATAGATTTATTTGCTCATTTTATTTATATATTTTACCTGCAATCTTTAGTTTATCTGTGTTTACGGTCATCACATAAGCGCAGAAATATCTTTTTTTTATTTTTATTTTCCTACCTATGCTGATAGCCTTGAGAGGCTATTTCAACTTCGCCCTAACGTTTGTAGGTGAGCTCACGGGGCTCAACCGGAGAGTTGCTAACACTGACCCTAGCAAGAGCAGTGCTTCGCAGAATCTACCACCGGATCGGAAACGCGACCCACTGAGAAGATCCGGCGAGAAACTCAGTGGGCTGTGTCTATGGGTTAGTTCGCTCGTGGAGCCCTTCGTCGCAAGCGACGGGATCGACGAGGACGGTGACCGGTGCTTGTGGTGCCTAAAAGTACCGTTAATGGATCAGGAGGATCCGTAATGACGTGCAACAGAAATCTCGCGAACACGTTAATTATTAATATTCTAATGTATGTACCTAGCTGCAACAGTTTAAAACTATTCGTAAAATACAGTAGCTGTTTGGTTTTATCATGACGACTATTTAAATTTTTAATAAATCAAAGTAATTCATTATTGGCAATCGATTTAATTAAAAACGGTCATAAATCAAGTAAGACGATTAATTGCGAACTAACACAAATAAAAATACATTTTCCGTTTAACTCGAACCAAAATATTGTATCTTAATGTTTTTGCATTTTGGAAAAAAATGTAGGTATGTGTATAAACAAACAAATATATATGCGAAAGTTAAGTTAAAGCTCTATAATTGTATCTTGTATACCCGGTTGGCCCTAGTAGTATTTACTGGTGGTACCTCTTGTGAGTCTGGACGGAGTAGGGTAGCCGTTGTAATTCTGAGACCTTAGAACTTATATATCAAGGAGAGTGGCGCATTTACGTCTTAGATGTCTATGTCTCCAGTAACCACTTAACACCAGGTGAGGTTTGAGCTCGCCCACCAATCTATGCAATAAAAAAACAAAGATATATATATATATTTTTTTTTTATTGCCCTTGTAGGCAGACGAGTATACGGCCCACCTGATGGTGAGTGGTTACCGTCGCCCATGGACTTCAGCAATGCCAGGGGCAGAGCCAAGCGGCTGCCTACCGAAGTAAACTGTTTTAACACAATCATCGCTCCTGTGGCGTCAAAAACTGCCTTTGGTTCAAAAATTGGCATAGGGGTGCCTACCTATATTAGGTACTGGTTACTTGGGTAATTGTTCGTTAATTTCTTCGAATGTAAATCAAAAAGCAACTGTTCGGTTAATGAAAACAAAAAGACGAGTAGATCTTTTGCATGTGTCACATTGATATTACTATATAGTACGAAAGTTAATTGATGGAAAATACAATAAAAATTTAACTGATGCACCTAATGCAATAAATAGGATATTATTAACACATACGACTTTTAATATTGGGCAGGAGAGCTTACGCATGCCACATAGCGATAAGCAGTTACTGAAATATCCTGGTTATTAAAATTTTCACATCGAAAATTGACCATTTAGTTAAAACCAAAACGTTTATATAAACTATTAATGAACGTGTTATGTAGTTTCATAAATCTAAGTTCCTATATGTATTTCCTGCGAACATTAGATATGCCGAATCTTCTCGGTGGGTCTCGCTAGCTACTGCTCTTGCTAGGGGGTCAGTGCTAGCAATTCTCTCAGTTTGAGCCCGAAAGATCCTACCAGCCAAAGAGTATTTGGAATAGCCCCTTTGGCTATCAACGATTAGGTAGGAAAAAACATAAGAAATGTTTGTAAAATATACTTTAAATGACTTATGTAAAACCAGAAAGTCAAGAACTTTTGAACCCAAATCGTGGGATTAGATTATGTGAATGATTAAATTGGTATGCGCGCTTTGTTCAAATTTGAACTCTAAATATTAAACAACAACACATAACCGAACGTAGTAGAGGTAAAAACTGTTATGTAAATAAATTCCGATGGACACATCAAATCAACATTTCTAGTTCCGGAGTTATAGAAAAACATAGTTCCAATCCATTATTTTTTGTAAGTGTAATTAAAGAGCCATTTTAAAAGGTTTAAACCGGTTTATGTTGTTTTAGTTGGCTTCATTGGTGAACTGACCGTATAACTTGGTATTCTTCTCAAGGTTGTTAACCTATAAAATAGTATCTACGAAAAATAATTAATCAAATTGATCATTAATTGAATGATAAATTAATGATTCGTGACGACTTCAGTTATGGCGAATATATTCTGTTTTTGAATACGCTTTAATACAAACAATATTAGTGGCTAATTTGGCCACCAGCATCATGTGAACTCATATGGATTGGTACTATCTCCTTTTTTGGTGGGAAGCTGTCCCGAGAAGTAAAAAAAATATTTGGCTTAAAATCTTCCACAATAATTATTTGATCTTCTGAATACATAAATAAATTAAAAAAATTCATACTTGTACCAACTAGTACGAATTCACCATAATCTTACCAATTAAATCTATGTATTAAAGTCATTAAAAACTGGATCATGAATATTTCGGTATTAAAGATGAAATTAGTTAATCTCCATCAAATTCCGCTTAATTCTGTTCTACATCGACTCTACAAAGCTCTGAATTTAAACAAACACTTAAACTTTTTGTGTTTTCAAAATACCTCAGGGCTTAAGCTAATTTTGAACAAATAACAAACTGAAATTGACTACCAGTGACGAGCATGACTATGATTTAATTTGAAATGATGACAGACTTTGACAAGAATTTTAGTAGAGTAAAATAATTGGTTCTCACCTATCATGGGTCCGACACTCAAACTAATCGCTCCGGCGAGTAACATGTAGAGTCCATAAGCCGATGGGTACAGCTCTATGGGAACGTGTTCAGCCATCACTATAGGCTGCGCTATATGCACCAAAGACCTCAATGCTCCGAGTATACCAGTCAATATTAGTAGAGGTAGGTATGTTGTGAATTGTATCATAACTGTAACAGAAGAAATTGAGTTAGATGAATGATGGAGTTTGTATATACCATAATTGGATCGACCCGAACTCTACAATAGAAAATTGATGTGGGTCAGAGTTCAATGATCTTCGTGTAGACACTGTTACTACAGATACATTAAACGCGTTTAGTAGTACATATATGTATGTTCACATAGAGATAGACATACTATCATCACCTTAGTATTCTCTGATCTGACTCTGCTATCTGTTATTTAGCGTTTGTGATCCGTGGAAGCCCATAGCACTTGTATCGAGAGATTCTTTTTTTTTCCTACCTAATCTGATAGCCTTGAGAGGCTATGTCAGCGTAACCATAACGTGTAGCTCTCGGCGCTAAAACCAGGAGCGTCGCAAACAGTAAGCTTAGCCAGAACAGTATTTCAGACTTACTGAGAAAATCCGGCAAGAAACTAGTGGGCTGTGGATCGAGGGATATGACTACATCGTGATTTGGATCGCAGATAGACACCAATGGAAACAGTTGGGCAGCAAAATACCTCTTGCTTAAGGACCAGCAATAGAATTTTAATTTATTTCAGAGAATTTATATACGAATAAGGTATATTAAAAATTAGATTCATTCGCGAAGCAATTGTTCTTGAGTTGTTAGGTCTCCTTCGGAGGCGCTCGGGCAGTTGTTAGCAAATCCCACCCCTCCTGGCTGAGCCTTTGCTCGCCCACCTGTCCCGATGAAACTGGAAAGGCCTCCGGGCTACAAGTAATATTTCAATCATAAAAAAAATATTCCATGATTATGCAAGCTCGATTGCGTCGCAATAACGGATAACATACCACTCAAACCGGAACGCAGAATACGTAAACGAGAGAAACATTCGAAACTCAACTAGATATACAACATTAAATAGACGTATGTATAATATGTGACTTTTGAAATGATTGGTAAAGCGAAAACTCATCGAACGCTTAGCAAAAGCGAACCAAACTGGTTCAATTAAAAAAACTGGGAACGTACCACTGTAGTTAGAGTCAATATAGACAATAAAAGTGCATTTGCCTATAAATCGATTACTTATGCATATTCAAAGCGTAGGAAAAAAATAGGCTATACTGTGTATCGGACTACAAATGGGTTCCGTAGTAAACTAAATATCAAAAGGTAAAATTTCGCATGTTGCGCATTAACAATCAATGCATCTATTACGTTTTTTTTTATTTTATTTTTTTTATTGCTTATATGGGTGGACGAGCTCACGGCCCACCTGGTGTTAAGTGGTTACTGGAGCCCATAGTCATCTACAACGTAAATGCGCTACCCACCTTGAGATATAAGTTTTTAGATCTCAGTATAGTTACAACGGCTGCCCTACCCTACAGACCGAAACGCATTACTGCTTCACGGCAGAAATAGGTAAGGCGGTGGTACCTACCCGCGCGGACTCACAAGAGGTCCTACCACCAGTAAACACGGTAATTCGGATCTACATCATCCTTGATCGACTCACAGATAATGCCTTCGTCATAGAATTCGTCAATGTACATGACTATTTATACAGTGTAATAAATAGAACCCAAATCGCATCACCTCTCTAACCATTGATATCTAGTAGATACGAAAAAAAAATTGTGTTATAATTCAAAAGTCGGAAGTGCCATCATTTTTTTCATTGTTTTATGTAACGTTCCAAAGAAAGCACCATTTAAACATCATCTATGTGGTGTAGTCTCTCAATTAAGTGTCTATTATGACCAAATGGATTTGTCAAAACATTAAGAGATCCGTTTTCGAGTTATTTAATTTAGGATTCCTAAAAAAAAATCTTGAAACTAATAATATTATGCTAGGTATTCAAATCGTGATCGGGGTCTAGTAAAAAATTAAAATAGCTACACAATTTTTTTTGTTCTTTTGGTTTTGCTCAAATAATTAATGGATCAACCTTGTGCACTTGATTAAAAATCTGCTTAAAACCGATTCACAATTGACTAAGCGCAACGATATTTCGATTCAATATTAAATTAAATAAAAATGAGTATTTAAATTAAATCACGTGTACATAAATTCACGCAGCGATTTATTTTTATTTTGTCTATAACGTTTTTCCGTATCCAAATAGTTTTGTAGTTTGGAATGCAAAGTATATATATTTTTTAACAGGCATGTTTTTGAAGAATTCCGCTTCGTCATTTACATTGGTTGATGCATAGCACATAAAACGTTTTATTTGCTTTTAATGAATATATTCTGTGTTCCATATATTTGTTAATGTGTGCGTATGTGTGGATTGAAACTTGACTCATTTGATGTTGATAGTTCATGGAAGTTTTTTTTTATTGCTTAGATGGATGGACGAGCTCACAGCCCACCTGGTGTTAAGTGGTTACTGGAGCCCATGGACATCTAAGACGTAAATGTGCCACCCACCTTGAGATATAAGTTCTAAGGTCTCAAGTTTTACACGACTAGCTGTATTCGACCGCTTCGCTAGGCATTTAAAATTAACATTATTATTTCTCACCCCCACAAAGATTCTCGTCACTAACGCCCCCGCAACTTGTGTAGGGAGTCCAACACTCATATAAATATTAGCCTATCCATTAAGTACATGTATTTTTTACATGGATACCAAGTTTCAAGTCAATCGGATGCATGGTTCAGTAGTTATAACGGAACATCCGTAAAAACCACTGCAGATCTATATATTAGTATAGATGTTATGCCTTCACCGTGGAAGTTTAATCGTGAATATTTGTTGAGTACGTATTACATTAGAAAAATTGGTACCCGCCTGGGATTCGAAACACCGGTGCTTCGCTCAACACGAATGTACTGGACGTCTTATCCTTTAGGCTACGATGACTTCAAACGACGATTTTGTTATTGTACCATGTATGTATTTGCGTGTGCGTAATTTCAAGTAATTGTTTTAGCCACAGTGAATGTGAAGAGTGGCCGCGATCAACTAATTGCGAAGACAAAATGAATAGATACTAGTGTATTTTATAAGTAATTTAATTAATGGTATGTGGTTGTTTGAAATGAAAGAATACCGTTTTTACTTACCGAAATCTAAGTAGTTTTTCGTTATTATTATTTCAACCATATTTTAATTTTATTCTGAATTCTGAACAGATGCAAGCACTGAGCAAGATTCCTAAATGATCATCAAAACTATTACAATTGCCGTTATTCATATCTAAAGACGACATTTATCGAAAACATGTATTTTCGTGAACGAGAAATTCTAAAATAAATTTTTATTGAATGGTTTTGTTAAAGTTATGAATCATGCTATAAATGGGCCGTAACTGTCTCTATTTTTATCTGCAATAGGTATATTTGGCATTTACATTTCAACAGAATTTAAAATGCCCTAGTTTAGCAGCCAGCTACGACACTTTTAATTTCAAATAATACTTGTTATTTGTTAACTTTTCGTGAACGCGTTTTCTTTTTGCGACCCGCTGAGAAGATCCGGCGAGAAACTCGGCGGGCTGATGCATGGGTTAGATTGCACGTCGAACTCTTTATCGAGTTCGACGAGTACGGTTACCGGGGTCCCTAAGCCTCCTCCTAGTGTTATAGCTGAAGGCGTCTAATGCAAAGGTCTGAATCTGGAAAGGATCTAATGGATCCGTAAGGACGTGAGAGGCGTATTGTGAGCAGACACATGTAGGCCAGAAGTGTATCAACGGTGACTCCCAAACATTGACCTCACGTCTCAAAGCTACTCTCGGTGTGATAACAGTGGACACCGGTAAGTATTTAACAAACGGTAGACTTAAAAATTATTTTACGCCTTTATTTCCAATATAGATATGGTATTTATAATATTGTACTAAGTACAATTTCCATAAAATAATATTGTATTATAAATAAATTAAAAGGATTAACCATTGGGGAAACAGAATCTGTTTTAGAACCGTTAAAACTACATCTAGTTCTCTTTGTATTTTTCTTTAGAATATTCAAAGTGTTGTATGTATATCTTCAGATTTATAAGAAAGGTTTTTATAAAATATGTTCCGAATGTTTCGAGGTCATAAAATAGTGCCAATGCCTATATACTATATAATTTTTTTTTTTTTTTTTTCTTATATGGATGGACGAGCTCACAGCCCACCTGATATTAAGTGGTTACTGAAACCCATAGACATCTACAACGTAAATGCGCCACCCACCTCGAGATATAAGTTCTAAGGTCTCAGCATAGTTACAACGGCTACCCCACCCTTCGAACCGAAACGCATTACTGCTTCACGGCGGAAATAGGCGGGGTGGTGGTACCTACCCGTGTGGACTCCCAAGAGGTCCTACCACCAGTAATTACGCAAATTATAATTTTGCGGGTTTTATTTTTATTACACGATGTTATTCCTTCACCGTGGAAGTCAATCGTTAACATTTGTTGAGTACGTATTTCATTACAAAAATTGGTACCCGCCTGCGGGATTCGAACACCGGTGCATCGCCTCATACGAATGCACCGGACATCTTATCCTTTAGGCCACGACTACTTCATTATTATTACAATATTATTTACAATATTATATACTATATAATATTGTAAATACTAAAGTAAATCAGTGTGACTGTTTCGATTTCATTCCCAAACCAGTTAAACCAATAAACGCGACTTTGAGAAAATTCGGTATGGGAAAAGTTTGAACTATGGAAAATAAATTACACTTCCTTTCAACCCACAGCTATGTATGGGCAGAGGGTTCTTTTTTTAATGTCCTTGTAGGCAGACGAGCATACGGCCCACCTGATGGTGAATGGTTGCTATCGCCCATGGAATGCCATGCCAGGGCAGACAGAGCCAAGCCGCTGCTTACCGAAGGGGGGAAATTTCTATTCGAAAATAGTTTTTTAAAATATCTTACCCAATCTAAAAGCGGCTGCAAAAAGGGCTCCTATGAAGAACATATACCGGCTATTCATAATGAAGAACTGTCCCGCCACGCCCAGGAACAATCTGGCGCACATGTCCGTAGCACCGCCTAAAGCTATTATGTTAGCAATTTGGCTCTGAGGAAAATGAAATGGAAAATTAACAACAAAACATTTACTGGTGGTAGGACCTCTTGTGAGTGCGCACGGGTAGGCACCACCACCCTGTCTATTTCTGCCGTGAAGCAGTAATGCGTTTCAGTTTGAAAGGTGGGATAGCCGTTGTAACTATACTGAGACCTTAGAACTTATATCTCACGGTGGGTGGCGCATTTACGTTGTAGATGTCTATGGGCTCCAGTAACCATTTAACACCAGGTAAGCTGTGAGCTCGTCCACCCATCTAAGCAATAAAAAAACGCAAACAAAGCTTTTCAGTGAATAGCCCGATATGCCCAACACTATTGCACAATTGAGCTTAAAAGCAAACCACGGTAATGTGACGAAGAGTAATTGTTTTGTGATAATGTTCGCGTTCAGAGAATAAATAATAAAACTGAGTAGAATCTTAGAACTGGATTAAATAGATATAAATGTAAATATAGATCATTAAACTAGTGAATTCGTCTGCATTAAAGCATTATTCATCCGACTGAGTTGAGACTTTCAAGAATTGTTCATGCGACTGGTTAAACTTTGTTCAGTTGCTATCAGCGCTTCCGTAGAAATTCTTGGCTTTGTGCGATTAATGCACAATTGGTGGCTGAGTTTATCCGATAAATAACTGCATTTGCCAAAAGCAAAAGCTTCGTTCGGATCGAAAGCTAGTTCGAAGTTTTCTAACGAGAATAATAAGCAATACAGATTTGTGGTAGAACATATTACAAGCCCGCATGGCTGGATTTTACCTGCCTAATTCTGCTGCGAAGCAGTAATAAGTTCCGGTTTTGAGACCTACTGTTTTATGGTGAACAGAAACATTCACGTTGGCATGCTTTTTTTTGGTTTTTATTGCTTAGATGGGTAGACGAGCTCACAGCCCACCTGGTGTTAAGTGGTTACTGGAGCCCATAGACATCCACAGCGTAAATGCGGCACCCACCTTGAGATATAAGTTCTAAGGTCTCAAGTATAGTTACAACGGCTGCCCCACCCTTCAAACAGGAGGGTGGTGGTACCCACCCGCGTGGACCCACAAAGGGTCCTATCACCAGTAATTACGAAAATTATAATTTTGCGGGTTTCATTTTTATTACACGATGTTATTCCTTCACCGTGGAAATCAATCGTGAACATTTTTTGAGTACGTATTTCATTAGGAAAAATTGGTACCCACCTGAGATTCGAACACCGGTGCATCGCTCAACACGAATGCACCAAACGTCTTATCCGTTAGGCCACGACGATTTTTAGACTTATGCTTATGGACTCCAGTAACTACTTAACACTAAGTGGACCCTGAGGAGGTCTACTTATCATAGCAATAAAAATCAATTAGCCTGTTAGCCTCGATTATAAATAATGATGATCTTTAATATATTTTTGAATATCTCACCCGATTCAAATTGACTTTATCCAAGAATAAAGGCTCCAAAGTGAAGAAAGTTAGATCAGCGAAAAATGTCAAAGCCATTCCGACAATGATATTGTCGTAAACCAAATCTTTGAGTAAAGTCAGATCCAAGTATTCCATTATCGTTTGCCTGTGAATCGAAACACTAAATTTATCATGAGACATTATTGGAGATCATAGAACTTATAGACACTCCAATAGGCATGATTGAACATTTAATGGAAGCGAAACACCATTAATTTTATAAAATATATAACGAAAAATGGAAAAGATATAAAATTTTATGATCAACTTTTATTTTCCATTCAGTTAAAAATTATAAAATTCTTGAATAAAATTTTAACTCCAACGTAAATATTATGTCACAACCTTGAACCTATTCAAATTTATAAAATAATTTAACATTATATTTTTAATCGATAAAATGTTTTAGAACCATGTAAATATAAAATCGATTCTAATGCAGACACGTTTTGCTTAAATGATTTTATTGTATACTGCTAAAATACACCGGCAAAACGTTGCCTACATTTCGTTCATTCTGGTTTATTTTTATCACGTTGTTATGACTCAATTCAATTTTAACCTTTCACAACAGTAAAAAAATGGTTAGTCTAGCAGCATCAAAATTTCTAAGAATATTGCTCTCATGTCTCTACAGTTGTAAAGTTTTATAGACACTATATATAATAAAATACAATTAATACATATTTCTAACTGCCTCATGGTGGGATTAATTGGCATTGACGTTGTGATATTTATGGGATCCGGTAGCGGAAGGATCTGTGAGCTGCGTTTATATATTTTTTGTCGTAAATACCATAGTTTGGTTCTACGCAGTTGCAAATATTTTAGTTTTAAAATTATTAATATTCTCGTCACATAAATATAAACATACTTTCGAGTATATTCGTAGTTTTTATTTAATTGATCTATTAGCGCTTATATAATGAGTTACTGGGGAAAGTTTGACTCGAATAAAGAAGCACTTCGAAGACCATGCCCTGTGGTAAATAAGTAAGGACTATAAGTATGTATATAATATATTATAAGTAAATAAGGAACTATAAGTAAGGAGCTAAATATCCGAAAAAGGATCTCTGCTATCTGCCGGCAACGTGTTATAAGCTTCTTCGGACCCATCATGCGGTCTCCCAGATATGAATTAGAGAAGCTCATAATTGCGGGTCGCATAGAAGGCAAGCGCGCCGTGGGCAGAACACTAGCCAGATGGTCAGACCTAGTAAGGGAAGCACTAGGTGGTAGTCTGTACCATGCAATACGTGCCACCCATGACCGTACACTGTGGAAGGACGTCACATGTCGTCGCAATCCTCAGCATTGAGGGAACGATATAGATATATATATATATATATATATATATATATATAAGTAAGGATGGAAGCCGATCCTTTTCAAATTAGCAGGGAATTATAATACAATTGATAGCTACCATCAAATTGATAAAGTACAAGACCAACAAACGCATGAACTAAGAATTAGGTGTACATAGAATTGTACTTTAACTGACTCGATGGATTTTTTTTTATTGCTTAATTGGATGGACGAGCTCACAGCCCACCTGATGTTAAATGGTTACTGGAGCCCATAGACATCTACAACGTAAATGCGCCACCCACCACAGTATACAGATGGTGCAGTAATTTGCGCCTCTGACTGCTACGCCGAGGGTCGTGGGTTCGATTCTCACATCAGTCAAACATTCTTGTGATGAACAGGTTTGTTGGCTCTTTGGCTGAGTGCTTATTACCTATATAAATATATACATTTATACGTATGTAGGTAGATACATATGTATGTCTCTGGTACCCATAACATAATTAATCCTAAATTGTGGCTGGGTGACCGTGCGTGATTTGGTCCCAGTTGTTTATTAGTTGTTTATTTGTTATTACTTAACTTTGTACAGTGATTATCTCTTGAAGATTTTTATTATAATACCACCGTTAGAATACTTAATGTGAAATAAAGCAATCCGGTGCAGAATGTTGCTGAAATCAGCTGGTTAATTAAAATATAAACCTAAACTAATTGACACGAATATACCTATTTTATTTCATAATGAAGATTTTAAAAAGGAAATGCCAAAAAATATAACTCATTACCACTTTCCTTCCTTGTTCTTGATAACTGGCATTGGTTCAGCTGCGATATTCCCGAAATTACCCAAACTGGAGACCGAAGCTGCCTTATACAAATTCTCTAAATACACATTATCGCTCGAATTAAATTTGCTATCAGCCTTCGTTTCCCCTGGGATCAAAACCACCGGTATACTCAGTCGCCTGGAATCAGCTAATTTCGGAACGAATAGCAATTCCGTAGGTTTTTGATTGCCCGTCCGTTTGATTGCGTACAAGTTTTCCACTGATCTCGCATTTTCCGCTCCTTTGGCTGCCGTCGTGTTAGAATTGAAATGGAATTTTTCTTTTCCCGCCTCAATGGCCGGCGTCGGTGGTATCACTAAAAGAAATTGTGGATGTAATATGGCGGTTTGTAAAAATATTTTCGGTGTCGAAATTAGATGTGACAAACCGGTGAGCAACCAAAAAATATGTTCATTATATTGGCTTCGTACCCCTAACGTATACATATAGGTATACTATAAGTAGTACTATGTAAAGTCACCATATATAACCTTATTATCATGATAAGCTTGTTCACGGTAATCTATTTAATATATTTTTTTTACAATTACTTTCCTTTTCTGTATTGATAGGCATGATTGATTTTCAACGTAAATAGGAGAAAAGCAGTACTGACCTGTGCGGGATTATAACTTTTACAAGTACCAAAGATCGAAACAATGCTAGGAATTTATATAGAATAATAAGTAAAGATGTCATCGTAAAGGATAACATGCCCGATATTTTGGTGTGGAGTGATTCGACTTTGCCGGTGTACCAATTTTTCTAATGAAATACGTACTATGAAGACATAACGTCGTGTAATAAAATAAAACCCGTAAAAATTATAGATTGCGTAATTACCGGTGGTAGGGCGTGTTATGAGCCCGCACGGGTAGGTAACACCACCCTGCCTATTTCAGCCGTAAAGCAGTAATGCATTTGGGTTTGAAGGACGGGGCAGCCGTTGTATTATAGAACTCAGACTTAGAAGATAGTATGTCTTAAGACGGGCGGCGGTATCTACTTTGTTGATGTTCATTTGCTCCGATAACCACTTAATACCAGCCAAGCCGTGAAATTGTTTATCCGCCTGAGCAAGAATAAAGATATTCATAGTACGAACCGATCATAAGAAAGTATTGTTACAAAAAAGGCTGGGTAAATGATATGAGGCTACGATTGCATGTTCGTGTCTTCTAATTATTAGAAAGAAAACCTCAAATCATCTATACATATAAATAAAATTGGAGTGTCTGTTTGTAATATTGAAATAACCGATTTTTACTACATGCATATGAATATAAAATATATGCGGCACATACACCAAAATAACATTTTTTACTATTTTTGTCTGTCTGTCTGTTTGTTCCGGCTTATCTCTGGAACGGCTGGACCGATTTAGACGTGACTTTCACTAATAGGTAGCTGATGATATAAGGAGTAACTTTTTTAGACTAGTTTCGCCACGCGGTGTCACCGTCGGTGATACGAGAATAACCGCGGGTATCATTGCGGGAATCGGCTATCAATAATAAAATTTAATGTTTCCGAAGCGAAGCGAGGACGGGTCGCTAGTACAATTTAAAATTTAACTTATCTAGTATATATTTCACTTTTGACTATTACTTTCCTCTTCTTTTTTTGATAGATTAGATTATTATATTATATCATGTATTCAAAATGCACTTTTTGAATTTGATATTTTGAATTATGAGATTTTTTAAAAACGAAATAAGGTACAGCTTTTAAATTGTTACATGTTATAAAAAAGTCGGTTTCAAACAACTTAACAACTTGAAACTTGAGGTTAATGTCTCAATTTTATTGGAAAAAATTCCAAATTCGTATGCTTACGACTTGATTCTTCAACCAGTCACAGCATTGTTAATAATTTTAGTGACCACTTTATATTAATATTCATTAACCAATAAATAAGACGCGGTGGTAAGGAATTTTAATTTAATAAAAATTAATTATTAATACTCACGGACAATCTTTTCGCATGTTTTCAATTTCTTCACCATATACCATTGTACAGGATGCATGACTAGAGCTCCGAAGATACTGTGAGCTGATATGGCACAAATAATCGCTAGAGTCCCTCTAAACCCGTATTGGGTTATCGTAAATTTTATAAACAGCGGGTACAACATCGTTATCAATCCAATAGATGCCTTACACAGACTCAAATACAGCACTTTTTTCTTTGTAAAGTAACTGTTAAAACTAGTATACGACACCGGAATTAGTAGACCCATTCCGAGGCCCTGTAGGAATCCGTTTGTGACAATTAACTGAGTTGTGGATACTACAAATATTGCTAAGAATGATGCTAGTGTGTATATAAAGGCACCTATAAGACCGACTTGTCTTAATGAAAGACTTTTCAAAGCTATGTTCGCCGAAAAACCTGTAAGTAAACAGGTTTATAAAATATTTAGAATAATGGGCTGTAACACTTGATATGATAACAAAAACGTAATAGCTTTAAGGTATGTGACCTAAAAATGCAAAAATTGAATACAACTTTGAACATATTTAGAGGAACGCAAAAAATGTGCGTATCAAACAAATTATCGTAAGTATCTGTGACAAATATATTTGCTAAGTTGTATTTTGCTTACTATTCTAAAATTAATATAAGACTGTAAACACTAAAAAAAATCTAAAACGATCATACTACTAAAGTTAAGCAAAAGAAAAAAAATGTACAGGAAAGAAACACTTTCGCTACCTTTAAGATCAATTAGAACTACTTACAGTATCATTACTCATAAACACAAAATATATAAAAACAAAAGCATACTATAAATTTAAAAAAAAATTAACTTAGTGTTACAACTTGAGGAGAAAAGAGGTGGTTAGTAGGCAGCGGCTTGGCTCTGCCCCTGGCATTGCTGAAGTCCATGGGCGACGGTAACCACTCACCATCAGGTGGGCCGTATGCTCGTCTGCCTACAAAGGCAATAAAAAAAAAAAGTGTGTGTGTCCGCTCCGACGCACGACTGGAGTTTACTGGATATAAAAAATTAAACGAAACAATACGAGAAATAGTTCTATATTACGACAACACGATACACAACAGATTATTAACAAATTAACGAGACACAAAACAAACGACTAACAAATATATGAAAATACAATAATGAGAGAAACGCGCGATCAGTACGAGGCTTTGTGGCGGACTGCCGGCGCAGCAGCCCGGCGTCACCTGCGATAACGCGGCCGCGCGTTGGCTCCTGATTGGCGCGCGCACGCATCACGCAATCAGGAGCCAATCAGGCGCATAACGCATTTCGTGTGACATGCTAGGCGCATAACGCATTTCGTGTGACATGCTAGTACGATTTTGGTCCCCATAATTTTCATACCCCGGGCCTATATATGTAAATCGATTCTAAAGGAGTAAACTCCAAAAAGTTAAGATAAAAATAAAACAAACTCTAAGATTAGACACAAAAATTGTCAATGCATGATCCGCAGTATAGGAAAATGTGACATTACGCAATAATAGTAATGAATTATCTTCGGTATTCTCAATTATTGCGTAATCATTATTAAAATAAATGAAAGTCGGAAAAACATTTCTAAATTTTTAAATAAGGTTCGATTACCATTTGTGGTCTGTACACATAATGATTGTAACACGAGAAATATGACTTTTTTTACGTTCCTCTAAAGCTATAAATCAGTGTGATTTAAGCTACGAAATTGAACTATTTTGTATCAATTTTATCTTTTTAAGAACGTACAACAACTGTGTTACAGCTAACGTAATTCACTCAAAAAATGACTGCTAACACGTACCTTCATCGCTTACAAAAACGGTTACAAAAATAATACAAAAAATTGTAAAAAAAATACTAAAAATGTAAAGCTGGCTTTTTTTTTTATTGCTTAGATGTCGACGACGAGCCCGACGAGCCCGACGAAGATGACGAGCTCACAGCACACCCGGTGTTAAGTGGTTACTGGAGCCCATAGACATCTACAACGTAAATGCGCCACACACCTTGAGATATAAGTTTTTAGATCTCAGTATAGTCACAACGGCTGCCCCACCCTTCAAACCGAAACGCATTACTGCTTCACGGCAGAAATAGACAAGGCGGTGGTACCTACCCCTGCGGACTCACAAGAGGTCCTACCACCAGTAATTACGCAAATTATAATTTTGCGGGTTTGATTTTTATTACACGATGTTATTCCTTAGGCCACGACGACTTCAAATTCTATCAATTTATCTAATTCAATGGCTATCTATTTATTGGTTTTGCGTTACACTTGTTTTTAATACAATACTTTTTTTCAAAAAATCATGATCGTTGGAAACAGTAATACGTATAAAAATAGAATCCGTTATGCGGTTACAGCATTTTATTTGAATTGCATAATATTTCTTTAACAAACATTCCTTTTTTCTATGATGTTATGCAACATTCTTAGCATTACGACCGAGGTACGTGTCTGATAAGTTTTGAAACTAATTGAGTTTAATTATGGACTAAGCGAATTGGCTCATTGTAGCCTTTCTTTTTGCTTACGCAGTAATCAAATTGCGGATCTGTCATAAAGTCTAACCCAATGTGGGTTGACAACACTTAATTAAACCAGACCAGTAAGTATTGAAATTTGGAACTCATGTCTCAAAATGGCCGGTGGAAGTCAGGTGACATTGCCTAAGAATCCAATGAGCATTTATTTAATAATAGCGTCGTAAAGTAAACTACGTGAAAAATTTAAAATAGCAGTCATTTTAAGTAAAATTTAATGGAATTATAGTAGCGTCTTATATTTTATTTAAGAAAGAATTACTTAGACAATATTTTACAAGTACGATGGCACTTTTATTGCCTCATCTTTCTTTCACGCAAAACGAATCAACTTAGTTTTTGTAAAGTGACTCAACAAAGAAGAAAATCACACGTGTATATAGTAAAATCTGTTCTATATTAGAATAGTAAAATTCACTTAATGTGTTCTTATGTAAATTCTGAAAAATATCCCCAGTGTAAATACGCTTTTTTTTCCCTACCTAACCTGGTAGCCTTGAGAGGCTATTCCAGCGTAACCTTAACTAGTAGGTGAGCTCACGGGGCTCAAACCTGACGACGTTGCTAACACGAACCCTAGCAAGAGCGGTGCTTCGCAAAATCTACCACCGGATCGGAAACGCGGCCCACTGAGAAGATCCGGCGAGAAACTCAGTGGGATATGTCTGAGGGTTAATTTACTCGTCGAGCCCTTCGTCGCAAGCAACGGGTTCGACGAGAACGGTGAAAAAGTACCTAAAAGCACCATTAGTGGATCGGGAGGAGTAAATACACACTAAGCGGAGGTGAAACCTACCGGCAATAGCTAATGTGACTTGAAACACTCCATATATAACTGTAACGGCGCCAGTACCGACGCCAAGCTCGTCCAGAAAATCATTGTATATGAAACCAAAAACAGGCTGATGCGCGGTGCCAGCAATCTGAAAACAAAGTCTCAGTTAGGATTCTTCAGTGGTAGTAAGTCCGGCCATTCATGGCGGGATACGATTTACGATACACCCATCTTACTTAGCAAAGGCAAAAACATGAATGTCAGAAAATAAGCCCACCAAATGCGTTCAAAAATCTTGCTTGTCTAAGCCGGTCCTAATAACCGCATTTGAATACAAAACCTAGTTTTAATTAAATAGGTATTAGCCAGCACAAAGAAAAGACGACATTTCTTGATAACGAATACAAACGTTCTAAAAATTCGCCGATTCGCAATTTGAATTCTCGGAAGCAATCAGTCTACCAGCATTTATTACAAACAAACGATTTTGAGTAAAAGTGTGCTTTTAGATTAGTGCGTATCTATCATTAAACTGCATACATTTACGCATTTATAAAATCCATGATGTTTTCTAAGTGCCGTTGACGCGAACATAAGTTACTATGTGTCTTAGCTATTGAGTTTTTTTTTATGACTGACGGATTACTGGTTGCCTGAAGGTCTTTCGAGTTTCACCAGGATAGGCGGGTGAGCAAAGGCTCAGCCAGGAGGGGTGGGATTTGCCAACAGTTGCCTGAGCGCCTCCGAAGGAGACCTAACAACTCAAGAGCAGCTGCTTCGGGAACGAGCTATTGAATTATATGAATGCCCTTTTGTGTGTGACCTTGGAACGTTTAAAGCATATACATATGTAGGTATGTTCATGATAATATTAATACATGATATATTAATACCGGCGGCGCCACCCTGTAGAAATGATATAGTGTAGTAAAAAGCTATAAGTCGTCCTCCGTGGGAGATACATGCTGGGTTGCCCTTTGTTGTATTTTAAAATCATGGCATTTTGTTAAATCTAACCCAAGGCCTTTTTGTTTTTTAATACTCATTGACGAAAATTTTCAAAAGAAACAAATATCGACGTTTGTTTTTAAAATTATAAGAATACGCTTCTAAATTAAATTATACTCCAAAAGTCGTCGTGGTTTAAAGGATAAGACGTCCGGTGCATTCGTATGCAGCGATACACCGGTGTTCGAATCCCGCAGGCGGATACCATATTATTTAATGAAATACGTACTTACAAATGTTCACGACTTACTACCACGGTGAAGGAATAACACCGAGTCGTAAAAATCAAACTCGCAAAATTAAAATTTGCAGTAACTAACTAAACTAAGCAATAAATTTTTTTTTAGCAAATACATGCTATTATAATATTAAAAATAGTCTCAATTATGTTTATCAAAATAGATTTAAAGTTTGATTCTAAAATAAAAAGCATAATATTATGACCTCTATACCGTATAGATTCTATCTTTACACAAAAATTCAAAGTTTCCAGTACTTTTAACTTTTAAATGAGTAGGGTTAATTAGTATTCATAGGCTGACACAACAATTCAAAAAATATGAATGATAGTTTAGTTGTAATGTCTTCATTTGTACAAATAATTTACATTATCTATTTTGTTATGATTAACTTGTCACTCAGGTAGTGTTTGTTCACTGATCTTGGAAAATCTAATGATAATGATATTCAATGCATTTATTCTAGTATGGTAATGACAATATGCGTTTTCTCGGATTGTTCAATGAATTCTTCTTACATCCATTTAGAACATTTTCGCGTCGTCTTTGCAATACTGGTTAAGTAGAGTCGTACTTGAAAAGGAATATGAAATGAGGCATTATATGCTCGTGATTACTAACTCCATTATACATATTTGTATTGATTTTTATAAGCACGTTAGAAGAATAACGTGAAAAAGTGTTTTCATGATCGTTCAATAAGACGCTAAAGCGCTCTTTGATTGTGAAAAATGTATCATTTACTGCTCATATTGTTTGCGTTACACGGATTGTGGCTGTAAACTTGAGGTAATTTAGCGTGGACTGTATTTATTGTTTTGAGATATTTATTTTACCATTATATGGCAAATTAAAGGCTTAATATTATAAGAGAAATATAAAATTGGTGCATTGCTCTTGGCGGTTGGATTTTAAAGAGAATTGGTGTAATGGCGGACGTCGCTCGCTGACATTTGGACGTTCAGAAATTGAGCAGTGGCACAATCAGCTGACGCGTGGAAATCGCAGCGTCGGAATTATTAATAGCGTGGCGGGACGTCCAAATTGAAAATCAAAATCATTTGTAATTGAAGTAGATCTCCAAACACACTGATAGTCATGACATAGCTACCGGCCGCCCGGGCTCTATAATTCCTCTTCTTACATAGCGCGACACGATAAAGCCGATGTTTAAATCTTACAAGCAATTACCAATTGGTAACACGGAGAATAAGAAGAAGAGAAGAATAATTATTCTTCTTCTTATTAAAACAACTTACCAAAGAACTTCCTCCTACACACACATACACAAGTACGCCATACCAGATTTTTTATTTTATTGGTTCGATTGGTGGACGACCTCACGGACCACCTGGTGTTAAGTGGTTACCATAGCCCATAGATGTCTACAACGTAAATACCGCCACCCACCTCGAAACACGGGTTCTGTGGTCTCAGTTTTTGCAGTACAACGGCTGCCACTTCAAATTGAAACGCATTACTACTTCACGGCAGAAATAGGCAGGGTGGTGCTACTGATTTGATTTTTATTACACGATGTTGTTCCTTCGATCGTGAACATTTGTTAAATACGTATTACATTAGAAAAATCGGCACTTGTCTGCGGGATTCGAACACCGGTGCATCGCTTGATGCGAATTTACCGAGCGTTTTATCCTTTAGGTCACGACAACTTACAAAATATTTTAATACTAGCTTTGCCCGCGACTTCGTCCGCGTAGAATAGTTCACAAATAATGCTTTATTTTAGAATAAATTTGGTTAGCATAAAAAATGTTATAGTGAGCCAACCTTAACATACAGAAATATGCTGTCGCGGACTTTTTTTAGATCTTTTAAAGGGGAACAATTCTGTCATACATTATTTTAGCAAAACTTTAACCGTTTCTGCAGCGCACGTAGCGAAAGCTCTCAAAAGGGGAAAAACCCCGATTTTGAAACATTCTTTATTGGTGATCCGCTTGTATTGGTCTTAGCGTGATGTTATATAGCCTATATATAGCCTTACTCAATAAATGGGCTATCTAACACTGACAGAAATTTTCAAATCGGACCAGTAAGTAGTTCCTGAGATTAGCGCGTTCAAACAAACAGACTCTTCAGTTTTATAATATTAGTATAGGTGTGCCTACTTCGTATTTCTAATGACATTTTTGCCGCTATTTTAGATGCAGTCATTAACTGTAGATAGATGCATATTTCCATAATGTCATGTTGATGCAAATGTCACTAGACAAAAAACACTAATACTAATTTATAGTTCGACAAACCATTTAAGACTCATATTTTTGGATACAATGTTTTCCTTAAATCCGTTTAAATTAGCTACACGTAAGTTTAATACTATATTTAGTAAGATGTTATTGATGTAGTATTCTTTTTTACTTTACTCGTGAAAAAGATTTTCTATTTAGTTAAGGTAACTTTATGTAAAATGAGCTCAGAGATACAAAGAGTAAGTAGAGAGAAAAGAAAGAGAGAGGGAAGGAGAGAGGGAGAGAGAGAGTAAAAATTGAATTGCACACATTAATATTCGAAAACAGTCAACAGGCATGTATAATTGTAAAACTTGCGATCTTATCGATGAAAGCGAAGGAAAGATGAAGTAGATTTAGTTCTTTCATTCATCCGTATTTGTTCGGTTAGATATTCTTTCGCTCTAAAAAAGAACCTTTAAGTGGAGTGCTAGATCAATTATGTTAATTTCAATTTGCAGGGTATAGAATGAAATGCATTATGCGGCGCAGATGAGGCACCGGAACTCTACCGGACGTACAGTATGCAATCTGGATAATACTTCGTTCCTCAATTTTTTCTATTGTATTCTACTTTATTTTTGCCACAGTAAATATTACAAAAATAATAGAATGAATCCGAACATATAATTTATTATTATTTACATAAATTAAATATAACGGAATAAACGTTACGTTATAAACGTACTCAACAAATGTTCACGATTGACTTCCACGGTGAAGGAATAACATCGTGTAATAAAAATCAAACCCGCAAAATTATAATTTTCGTAATTACTGGTGATAGGACCCTTTGTGAGTCCACGCGGGTGGGTACCACCACCCTGCCTATTTCTGCCGTGAAGTAGTAATGCGTTTCGGTTTGAAGGGTGGAGCAGCCGTTGTAACTATACTTGAGACCTTAGAACTTATATCTCAAAGTGGGTGGCGCATTTACGTTCTAGATGTCTATGGGCTCCAGTAACGACTTAACACCAGGTGGGCTGTAAGCTCATCCACCCATCTAAGCAATAAAAAAAAACGTTTTGTCGGTATGCTTATATACATGTTAGTTTTAAAGTTATATTAACTTCTTAGTGGGTTATATAAATAAAAGCTCACGTAGATTATATCTCACGATCATTATACGGGCCTGTTCAATCAAATGATTTCATAAAAAATCTCTTCTTTAAGGCGAAAGCACAATATACATTCATACATAGTTTCATTTAAAAATTATATTCCAGTTCGTTATCTAATAAATAATATACAATAAATTTGAAGATTACATACAGCAATGTTAAATAGACTATCAATCGTCCTAGCATTCTTGTTAAAAAAAAACGAGGACCGGTCGTGAACCGCTTCGTGCTTCATTAGTTAGTCTAAGAATATACTACACCGTTAGTTAAATATTTCATAACATTTTGTAACAACTCAGCAGACTGGCTTTCGAACAAAAACTTCATATTAAATTCCTTTATTCGATGTAACACAATTATCGCCTTGAGATCAAAATTTTCGTTTAAATCAAATATTCGCGTAGTATCGAGCGATGCAAATCAAATTTTATTTCAAATGTCGCAGGCAACGTGTATTTATCACTTACGAAAAACTTCCATCGTGAAGTCATACCCTCGGTCAAGCCTGCTGTTCGAAATCAAATGAATTAATTCAGCTGAGATTTCTCGAAGAAGCTGCGGTTCTCGTAGAATAAAAAAAAATGCATATATTAAAATAAAATAAATGCATAAAAAATATGCAGCATTGATTGTTTGTGGAGTTCACAGCGCAGCTACATACCCGATCCGGTGGACCAAATGGTAAACAGCCGACGTCGCCCTAAACACGCCATTACAGATCCTTCCGATCCATTAACGGTGCTTTTAGGTATCTCAAGCACAGGTCACCGTCCTCGCCGAACCCGTCGCTTGCGACGAAGGGCTCGACGAGTAAATTAACCCATAGATACAGCCTACTGAGTCTCTCGCCAAGTCTTCTCAGTGGGACGTAACCCATAGACACAGCCCACGGATCTTCTCAGTGGATCGCGTTTCCGATCCGGTGGTAGATTCTGCGAAGTACTGCTCTTGCTAGGGCCAGTGCTAGCAACACTCTCGGTTTGTGCCCCGTGAGCTCACCTACTAGTTCGGTGAATCTAGAATAGCTACTCGAGGCTACCAGAAGAGGTAGGGAAAAAAAGCGCAGCTAGTGTTAAATTTAAGTGTTCTTCAACAAGCCCAAACGGGCGATCCGTTCTGGTTTGAAGCATTGGGCAACTATTGTACTACAGAACTGAGGCTTAGAACTCATGTCTTAAGATGGGCTGATGTCTTTGGGCTACGGTAACCGCTTAGAACCACACGGGCAGTGGACTCGTTCACCTGTTTAACAAACAGAAAAATGAAAGTCTGCCTCTGGCACACGTGAACGTGAAACCACTTTGAGACACAGGGTCGATGTCGCAGGTCCTTTCACCGGTAATTGTAGTACTTTTAAACAACTAAGGTAGTAAAAAATATGCTTAAATTAGATAGTCGTCTGCTGTTAGAAGTTTTTAAAAGCTAAAAAACGTAGAACAACTTGAACTCATAAAAACTTGTACAAACAAGCCTTGTTCTCCAACTTAAGCTTTGAAATAAGCTTTGTTCAGAGGAGTTTGTTGTCATTTTTATAACTTTCCCCTGATAAACTTTATTTATACTGTAACGTAATTAAAGTTTATATATTATATTTTTTTAATTATAATTAAATAATAGCAATCAGGTACTTTCATATTATAAGAATTTATTATTATTAAGAAAAAGTTTACTTAGTCTTAGAAATACTTGATCTGCGTATGTTTTTATGTAATGGAATCTTTGATTGTCATTTCCGTACAGGTCGTCCCATTAGTTTAAAAATGTGCACACACATCAAGGACCGATGACAAAATATCAATTGTATAATATAACTACGCTCGAATATCCTAAGGAGTATAAGCAGGATAAAAAATATGAATTTTATTGTCAGTTCATTTTAGCATTTTTTTTAGGTTTTGACCACCATATATGTATATAAATAAAATTCCCTTATGTTAAGTTAGAGTTTTTTTCTAATGGATGCTAAGTGCTCGGACGAAAAGATTAGAGCATCTTTAAGCTTATCCAATATACAATGAGCAACGAATTAATTGAGCCAAATAATTGAAACATAGAAGTCACTTGTTAGTCAGTACCTACGTTTAGTAGTAGTTACCAATAAAGACTAATATATACTATTATTATTATTAGCCACGGATATATTATTATCTTCAGCCATATATTACGGTATTTTTTGTAAGAATATTTTTAACACGCTTTTATTATTAGCTCGATCTGTATCTATCTATTTATATTATTATAACGGAATCATTTTGTTTATAATAATTTTAATACTTCCTATTAATTTCAAAATTAGCACGCGTAATAATTCTATATATTACTTTGATCTCATTCTGACCATACAAAACTGAGCGAACATAAATTGTTAATTGAACTTTTACTTCGGCTTGCTATTTCCTGTTTTTTTTTTGTTACAGATTATGTTATTAGTAACTAACTAATTAAAATTTAAAATTAACTAATTATTATGTTCTCTTGTGTTGACATTAGAAAGCAATCCTTCTCAAAGCACTCTCACTAGCGGTAAATAAGAACAAGAATTATTGGTTTTCGACATGGTGAAGAAAGGAAGAGAAAGGAAGTCATCGTGGCCAAGAGGATAAGACGGCCAGTGCATTCGTATCGAGCGGTACAACTGCGCTGGTGTTCGAATTCCGCTGGTAGATACCAATTTTTCTAATGAAATACGTACATAACACATGTTCAGCAATGAATTCCACGATGAAGTAATAACATTGTGTAATTTAAAATCCAACTCGCAAAAATTATAATTTTCTTAATTACTAGCGGTAGGTTGTCTTGTAAGGCCACAACGCTGGGTACTGCCTGCCTATTTCTACCGCGAAGCAGTAACGGGTCACAGTTTGAAGGGTGGAACAGCCGATGTCCTATATAGTTCAGACTTAGACCTCGTCTTTCAAAGCTGAGTAAGGACATTCACATTATGATGTCCATAGACTCTAGTCAGCATTTCCCTTCAAGGCCCCTCTGAGCTCATTCACCTGTCTATGCAATAAAAAATAGCTGTTGCATGTCAAGAATTGAAAACTCTACTACCGGTTTCGAAAACATTCATAGTCCTTCCAAGATCGGCAAGAAAAAACTCAACTCCATATCCTTCTTTATTCGCATATTTGAAGTTTGTTTTAAATTATTTTTGAGCTTTTTTAGAATGACGACGAAAATATATTTCTTAAAAAGCATTACGACATGACAATAATAACGATGATGATAAACGTGAATAAAATGAAATTTCTTGGACTGCTTGCTCATCTCAAAATTATCGGCCCCGTTAATAAATTAAAAATAATTTGTAAATTATATGTAGTAAAATGTACTCACGAAAATTACAGATAATCCCACACAGACAACGTAACCCCAGCCTCCTTCGGGAGGAACTAATTCGTACTTCTCTTCTTCACAACACTCTTCTTTAACCACACTCATCCTCAGCACTATGTCAAGTCGAAATTCGAACAAATTCCTTTATAACACCAGCAGGTGGTCTATATGTCCTCTGTTATCGCGAACTGCACGGAGGCCGTTTGTATAAGAATTAAGCTGTAAATACCTTTATTGAGGGTACGTTAAAACAATAGCAAACAAAATCCTCGGATTTCCCGCAAACAATCGACAAACATGTTGACGTGAATATTCTCTTGCATAAATAAACAGCGTCAGTATAAATAAAACGGTATTATTAAAATTATTTTCTAATAAACATAACGAGCGCTTTGAGCGTTCCGCAGCTATATCGAGAATATTCTTTGTTACATTTTAACACGTCTTGTTGTGTGGACAGTTTGAAAGCAGATGACCCACTTAGAGTTGAAGTTTGGTTTGTCTAACTTAAAACCGCCGGCCAGGTCAACTCGTTTGCTGTTACAGACAAACAACCTCGCGCACCAATCTACGCGTTACTTGAAATATATTTATTACTTATAAAAGTCACTATAAATACATCTATAAATTTTGTTGTAAGACTTTTCTTGCTTTCACTTTAAGAGGAATATTACAACAAAAAAATAATTTATTTTTGTATTATAAGCCCACACGGGTAAAATTATCATCCTGCCTATTTCTACAGTGAAGCAGTGATAAATTCCGGTTGTGACTTGGTTCTCAGGCATCAAATTGGTTGACGGCATACATTTTGTGACTTCTACGCTATCCAGTACGTATTTAACTCAAAGTTTACCTACCTCCAGTATTAAAAACAGCTCGATAAGAGCAGTAATGAATTTTTTTTTAAACGCTTGCATTAGTTATTTACATTAACTGGTGATGGTGATTGCTTCCAGGTCCTACAAGAGGGCTGCTGCCAAGGCGAAGTCTGAGCACGTTTTCAGAATTGGCGTGCAACTTAAGAGCTATCCCTCCGGGAGCCGTGCTTTTCGGTCGCTCGCCAAAGCTGCAGAAGGAAACTTTTGCGGGACTAGTCTCCCACGAAGTCCGATGACAGTCTGGCCCATAGTGCGAAAGAGACGGCTGACCTTCTGGTCAAACTCTTCACCTCGAACTCGACTATGGATGACGGGGTGCCCCACCACCGAACATCCCCCGGTGTGATAGCTCCCTGCCGGAGATCTGCTTCACACAGTGTGCAGTCAGGTGGGAGCTCCGACTCCTGGACGTCCATAAGTCGAGTGGGCCGGACGGCATCCCTGCAGTGGTTCTGAAAACGTGCGCCCCTGAGCTGACACCTGCGCTAACGCGTTTGTATCGCCTCTCTTATTGCGCTAACAGGGTTCCGTCTTCATGGAAGACCGCCCACGTCCACCCTATCCCCAAGAAGGGTGACCGGTCGGACCCATCGAATTATAGGACTATCGCGATAACTTCCTTGTTTTCCAATGTGAAGGAACGAATAATAAACACGCAACTCCTGAAGTATCTTGAGGATCGCCAACTGATCAGTGGTAGACAGTACGGTTTCCGTCATGGTCGCTCAGCTGGCGATCTTCTTGTATACCTTACTCACAGTTAGGCTGAAGCCTTGGAGAGCAAGGACGAGGCTCTCTCTGTAAGCCTGGATATCGCGACGGCCTTCGACAGGGTCTGGCATAGGGCACTTCTCTCGAAGTTACCATCGTACGGAATCCCCGAGAGACTCTGCAAACGGATCGCTAGCTTTTTGGATTGGCGGAGAATCACTGTCGTTGTAGACGGTTGCTGCTCTGATACCATGACCATTAATGCTGGCGTTTCGCAAGGCTCGGTGCTCTCCGCCACGCTTTTTCATTCTGTATATCAATGACATGCTATCTATTGATGGCATGCATTGCCATACGGATGACAGCACGGGGGATGCGCGACATATTGACACCATCAGAGTCTTTCTCGGAGCGTGATACAGGAGAGACGATCTAAACTTGTATCTGAAGTGGAGAACTCTCTAGGGCGAGTCTCCGGGTGGGGTGAATTGAACTTAGTTCAATTAATGGAGTTACCGCGTTAGTTACCTAATTCGAGACGAGATATTAGCAGTGGTGACGGGAGAGACTGCTCCGTGAACATTAATGGTGAGCAATGCTAGCTCATTTTGTTTTAGCTATCTATCCATGTGAGCTTATGCAGCAATTATTGCAGCCGATCTCTAAAATATCCTAATTGCATTTTTACGAAATCTCTTAATACTCGAGTTTTCTTCAGTTCTCGTTACCAACAAATTTGTTATCATGAATAATTTGAGATAAGAAACTTTACAACATATAAGCTTACGCTGTAGTTTTATGAGTTTTATTTATGTATGCATCTTCTACTGCTAATGATAAATAATCGTTTTAGATCACCACTCACAAACAAACTGTACTTGAATAGTAAAGAAAAAATGATATTTTAATCTAAAGTCTACAATTCAAATAAATATGTCAGACTTGGCGATGCCTTTTTCATTGTTGATTTACAGCAACGGTGAGTACCACGCGGTCTGAAAGCTCGTTTACCTAAGAAATCGAATTTATAAAAAACAACAGCCTGTATATTCTTACGATCACTATGTTGTTATAGTAATAATTATGCAAGGTATTGGAAACGTCACATTTATTGCTGTAACTCGTGTGTCTTCTATGTATTACTGTATTGAGTTTTGTAATTTCTTATATTAATAGGGTGTTCAAGTTTTATAAGACTTTTATGAGAGATGCGAGCGCTATAACATGTCCTTCTTCAAACGAGGCTTGTGGAGAATATTAAGCGGTAGGCAGCGACTTGGCTCTGCCCCTGGCATTGCTGAAGTCCATGGGCGACGGTAACCACTCACCATCAGGTGGGCCGTATGTTCGTCTGCCTACAAGGGCAATAAAATAAAAAAAGATGCGCTTATGGGCAGTCGAGCATACGGCCCATCTGACGGTAAGTAATCACCGTCGCTCATAGACAACATCAACGCTAGGTGTCCTGCCAATCGGCTGCCTACTGCTGTAGTGTTCCTGGTTCATGAATAAATTAAACACCTGCTTAAGTTGTTTTATCTGAATGTAAACCAGTTTATTTTGTTAAGAAAATTATGTAAACCGAACATTCCAATTTAAAATAAATAAAAACAATAAAAAACAAATACAGATCTGAGATTTTAATATAATGATTTATTATTATCAAAACACACAAGTCATATAATCGTAAGATCCATATTTATTTTTATTTAGTATAGATAAAATTTATCAACTTAACATTAAAATCGATACTAGGATATTTGTTTTATTTCTAGACATTTAAATGTCAAAACCCACATCTAGTGGTCTTCTAAACATACACATTATTTCTCAACTATAGCGAGGTTCGAATCCTGGGATGTATCAAACCGGATGACTAATATGTGCTTACTACCATAGATAATACACATAAACTAGTTATAGATAAGCAACTCAAGCACTCAACAAAAATGTTTACGGACGTCAGACACTAGATGGCTTCGCTTCGATTAGTTTCTTATTGCTCCTGTAGGTGGCAGTACCATATTATCTATCCTATATTTTATTTTTATCAAAGGGCTTTGTGAATTTTCAGAAACCACTAACTGTGGGGGTCGGGACCGGGGTCCCGTCCGTAACCCGGCCCCCTAAGGGCTTCGGGCTCCACCCGCTTTGTGCGGGGAGGAACCTAGGCGTGGGGCGGCGTGGTAGGTCGCGTTCCCCCGACCGCTCCGGGGGAAGATGTAGCGCGGCGCCATTAATGCGGGCTCTTGGCCCGTCGACCGAGGGAACCGGCGGTCGTGTCGCTGGCGGCCGCCGGTCCGGCGTCTGGGGGACGGCGGGATGGATGTAATGTGCTCTGCGTAAACCCTGTCCCGCCGTCTCAATAGCTCCGACTGGGCTCCCGCTCGGTCCGGGGTAGGGCGCCGGCTGTGAGCGGCAGGAGTTTTTAGTGAGGTTCGACTCCCACATACCCCACCTGCCGTGCGGGTGGGGATCCGGCGATTTTCTCCAGTGGAAAAAAAAAAAAACTGATAAAATTTAATCAATTTGCAAATAAAGACTTTTATGATTTTTTTTTTATTATCTGTGTTATCTGTTTTTTTTTTATTATCTGTATCTAACACAATAATTAAATGTTTTAACTTTAACAACATGTAAGTTTAGGGGTATCCGTTATAAGATGTCAATAGTTTTCATACAAAATTTTTTTTGTCTTAAAGTATCGCAGTTACAGAGCCCTGCTTACTACTGCCACACGAAGGAATAACATAGTGCTATAAATCCATTACCAAAACATATTAATTTGGGTAATTATTACTATGTTGACCTTATAGGTACTACCGTCTAATCAATTCTGGCGTGAAGCAGTCATGCGTTATGAAGACTGCTGTGAGTATACATTTGAAATTATAGCTTTAGGCTTCAAGATGGGGAATCGCATTTGTGGGTCTATGGGATCCGACTATGACTTAGGGTTGGCAGGTATAACTAAATAGATATCTGCCTACCCACATCTTTGAGTGAGGAAGTCTTAACGAGACAGGAGACACTAGTCATTTTTGAAAAAGTAAGCATATATTACTCCTGGATTATGGGCTGCGCCGGTCAGTTAGGCGAATCTTGAGGAGGCCTATATGCAGCAGCGGATGGGGGGGGGCTGATGATGATAATTACTCAGGACCCATCCCCTTTGTAGCTCAACATAATAATACGCACAGAAATCATAAAAGTACCCGCAAAAGTAAGTAAGTTACCCACAAAATTATAATTTGCGTAATTACTGGTAGTAGACGTCTTGTATGTCCGCACGGGTAGGTACCACCCACCCTGCCTATTTCGGGCGTGAAGCAGTAATGCGTTTCGGTTTGAAGGGTGGGGCAACCGTTGCACTGTAATAACCGAAACCTTAGAACTAATATCTCAAGGTGGGTGGCGGCATTTACGTTGTAGACGTCTATGGGCCCCGGTAAACATTTAACACCAGGTGGGCCGCGAGGTCGTCCACCCATCTAAGCAATAAAAAGAAAAGAAAAACCCAAGTGACACTCGAAACTCTGGCGAACAAAGACATAATATTGTGTATTCTTATTTTAAAGTAAAGTAAGCACCAAAATAATTAATTTATGATATGTAATTTTATGAATAGGACGGTAAATCCCATTATAACAACTATCTAATCTCATAATCTCTGCAGAATATTACGTTTTTTTATTTTTTTATTTGACAAAAGATAAAGGATTCTCAAAATATGTGTTTTCACAAAGCTATATTGCCTCTATTTCATTTATTGCGTATGCGGTATACCTTATACTGGTGGTAGGACCTCTTGTGAGTCCGCGCTGGTGGGTACCACCACCCTGCCTATTTCTGCCGTGAAGCAGTAATGCGTTTCGGTTTGAAGGGTGGGGGAGCCGTTGTAACTATACTTGAGACCTTAGAACTTATATCTCAAGGGGGGTGGCGCATTTACGTTGTGGATGTATATGGGCCCCAGTAACCACTTAACACCAGTTGGGCTGTGAGCTCGTCCACCCATCTAAACTATAAAAAAAAAAAGAGAAATGCGGGTGAAAGAGCTCACGGCCGATTTCATGTGATAGTGGTCTGTAAATACGTCATCAGAGCTCCAGGCTTCGGTGACAGTGCAATTGAGACTACGACTTTACGTTTCAAGGTGGGTAGCGGCGCTCAAATTAAGGACTTCTTGAATTAACTTGAGATCATCTGTCCATCAACGGCAATAAAAACCCTGGAATTAATCCCTATAGACTTTCACAGCTTGCTCATGAAATAGAAACTAGATGATGATCTTGTTGTGTCTTTAAAGCGGCTAGTTGCCCTCAATTAAGAAAAATAGTATCATTATTCGCCAATAGATGTCGGGAAGAGTCGATTATTGAAAACACGAATAAAACAACGTTTTCTGAAAATAATTCGTAGCTAGACCGATTTATTGCCCCCGAAATCTCCTGTATACTAAATTTTATGAAAATCGTTGGAGCCGTTTCCGAGATTCAGATTATATATGTATATACAAGAATTGCTCGTTTAAACGTATAAGATACCAATATTACAGTATTATTATATTTATAATACTATGGTTGTGTGCAGGCATAGCCACTTATAGTTTTGGTAAGTTCGAATATCGTGGACACCCTGTACAACGCAAACGTAGCTGTCAGATGTTTCCGAGCTCCCTCGAGATGTAAATTTCGGTTTTTGTTTGCGTACAAAAAATATAAGAAAAATACTATTGCTATTTTTTTGTTATATTTGTTGTCAAGGACAATTACTTAACACCCTGTATATATTTGTGTTGTAGGGTAAAGAACAAAAACCGGACGAAACTAGTTTAAACAATAAGTAGTTGCCGATATCCACACAGCTTACACCGGTTGATTCTAGATTGGTATTTTTTTATTATTATTTGCAAAACTGGTTCAGTTTTGAAAGTTTAAAGTGTATGGTAACTGCGCAGTGCTGTATAGTTTTAGATTTAACAAATAAGATCTAGACGCATTCCTAATGCAAATCCGATTGTTTTTTTTTTTTTTTGTTTCCGTCACTTGTCTGTGCAACGTGAGCTTTAATATTAAGTGAACCAAACTGGACCACGCTGTCGATTTCTTTCTCATCGTACTATTAAAAATTTATCGGTTTTTATCACTGGATAGTCCTTGACACTTCCCCGCTTTTTTTTAACGATGGCATAAAAATCTCTATAGATTTACAATTTCCGGGTAGGTGTAATTGCTGACCCTGACAAATAAGGTTGAAACTTCAGCTTGTAAATATAGGTATTTATCCCTTCCAATCGCATCGTTGTGAATCGCTGTAAAAACAGGCAAAACTATGACAACCAGATCATCAGGCATACAATACGTCTTGTCACCACCAAAACACCAATTAAGGCGGTGTTATTCCATCATTTCAAAAGGCATAGGCGCAAAACCTAGAAATAGATACGTAATATATAATACGGAACTATTATGAAAGGGAATTCCTCAAAAAAATAATAGAAGCATCAGGGTCGACCCATGATAGAATCCGCGTGACTTTCAAAAGCCTTGGTACCTAGTTAAGCATTATATATGTAATAACATTAACATAAGCTCGTTCGGTCAGGTATAAAAAGATAGCTCTCAAATGGTTTTATAAGTGTTTAGAAGGGATTGGCTGTTTCACACGCGTTACATTTAAATGAATTAAAATTGTTTATTATCTCAATCTACATTCGATAGCTTCGTGAACACGCCTAAAATATACACGAATTCCAGACTTTTATTAGCTGTAAAGAAAATCTTACAAAATGATCCATATTATAAGAAAATTTTCAAAAACGCTATTAAAAAATTTTCACTGGTGGTAGGACCTCTTGTGAGTCCACACGGGTAGGTACCACCACCCCGCCTATTTCTGCCGTGAAGCAGTAATGCGTTTCGGTTTGAAGGGTGGGGTAGCCGTTGTAACTATACTGAGACCTTAGAACTTATATCTCAAGGTGGGTGGCGCATTTACATTGTAGATGTCTATGGGTTCCAGTAACCACTTAACACCAAGTGGGCTGTGAGCTCATCCATCCATTTAAACATTTAAAAAAAAATTAAGTTGTTCATTGTCCCAATCTACATTCGATAACATCGTGAGCATGCGTAAAATATACACGAATTCCAGACTTTATTGGCTGTAAAGAAAATCGTACAAAATGATCCTTATTAAAAGAAAATTCTCAAAAACCCTATTCAAAAAAAAGCAGAGAAGTATGCCAGTTTTTATAAATAATTAAAAAGCTAGACATAAGTGCGAATGAACTGTTCGTTGCAAATTAATCAGTTTTTTTTCGATAAGATATTCGTATTTGTAGTATCATAAAAACTAAACGAATACAGCTAATTAACAACGACAAGCTTAAAATTGATTCTTGAATAAATATTTAAAAGCATTTTGATTTCACGATAGTCAGTTATAACACTACATTGAAGAGTATTCTACGCCAGAGGTCATCCGTCGTTCGAATTTTATCCCAAATTCTTAAACCATTGATTAGTTAAAACTACTTTTACGGTATATATATCTACATATTATAATATGTATACAGGTAGCCGTCCTATAATACGGTAATTAACAACACCATAACAAGATTTCTGTTTAAAATTATTTAGAAAATCTCACAATCCACTATGAACACAAAATATAATATGGGAATAACCGAAATTTTACCGCTTATTTTTTATGTATAATAGGTAAATAACGGGACTTTGTAAAATGTACATTTTTTTTTTTTTTTTTTTTTTTTTTCCTACCTAAGCTGAGAGCCTTGAGAGGCTATTTCAGCTTACCCTAGCTTGTGTAGGTGAGCTCGCGGGGCTCAAACCGGAGAATTGCTAACACCGCCCTAGCAAGAGCAGTGCTTCGCAGAATCTACCACCGGATCGGAAGCGCGACCCACTGAGAAGATCCGGCGAGAAACTCAGTGGGCTGTGTCTGTGGGTTAATTCGCTCGTCGAGCCCTTCGTCGCAAGCGACGGGTTCGGCGAGGACGGTGACCGGTGCTTGTATTGCCTAAAAGCACCGTTAGTGGATCAGGAGGATCCGTGATGACGTGCTTTGGGCGACGTCGACGGTTTACCAAACGGTCTACAGGATCGGGTATGTAGTTTCCGGCGGCCACGACAAGAGGGTTCTCATGTCGTGCCGCCTTCTCAAAGTGGCGCAGCGATGCCGACTGTAGATACTTACTGACGGGGTCGAGCTCCAGGTCATCGTGGAGGTCCACGTTCCTCTGGAACCATGGTGCTCCGACGGCTATCCTGCAGAATCGGGATTGTATTACCTGAAGGGGTTTCAAGTTGGTGCGGGCCGCGTGAGCGAACACTACGCTTGCATACGTCATGACGGGGCGTATGCAAGTTTTGTAGAGGGTTACCTTGTTACGGAGGGACAGTTTGCTTCGTCTACAAAGCATTGGGTAGAGTCGTCCTAGTATAAACGCGGCGCGATCGCGTACCGTTTTTACGTGGGGACGGAATGTCATCCCTCTGTCGAGGGTGACGCCTAGGTATTTGACCTTCGGGGCCCACGGTATGGGCTGGTCAAAGAGAGTGATGGGGCTAACGGCGGAGGTGTTTACGCGCCTACTGGGGAGTGGGGTGCTCGAAGTGGTATTCGGAGGGCGACCCCTTTTGAATAGCACCGCTGTGCTTTTCGTGGGGTTATTTAGCCCTATTAAGATGTGCTCCGTGAGGCGGTGCACTTGTTGTACGCACGAGTGTTTGGCGCGGAATCCAAACTGCTCGTCTATTAGAATTTTGTTCGCGGTAACGAAGTCCCAGAGGCGTTTCCGAAGGAGCCGTTCGTAAATTTTGCCTATCGCTGGGAGGAGACTAATCGGTCGGTAACTAGCGGTTTCATTATTCGGTTTGCCCGGCTTGTGTATACCGATAACGTCTGCTTCTTTCCATACCGCCGGAAAGATGCAGTGCGTCATAGCAGCATTTAAGATGGTAGCCAACATTGTTATCAGTTGGACTGGTAAGAGTTTTAACGCGCGGTTGCGGATGCCGTCGGAGCCGGGTGCCTTCTTAGGTTGAAGGTTGTCTATTACTTCTCTAACTTCGTCAGAGGTAATGGGGGGTAACGCGTCCGAGGGTGGCAGGGAAGCTCTGCGCTCGACCTCCCTGTCGACTGCCTCGGTGTGTTCGGGGTCCGCGTATTGAGTGCTGGTGGTGCACTGCTCTTGCAGTGCATCGGCCAGCAACTCTGCCTTGTCATCGTCATCGAAAGCCGGTGGTTGGCCTGAAGGGCGTACGAGAGGAGGCATAGTAGCGGTAGTTTCGGACTTGAGAGTCCTTGCTAGTCGCCAGTATGCTTGATGAGAGGGCGCGAGTCCTTCTAAGTAACTATCCCAATTCTCATTTCGGGCGTCGCTTAGGCGAGATTTTACATCCCGCTGTAGACGACGCATCCGAATCCGGTTTGAGTGCGTGGGAAGTTGATCGTAGGCCCGGATTGCCGCGTTTCTAACTCTTAGGAGGTTCCTAAGTTCGGGGGACAGTCTGATGCGGTGGAAGCTATCCTCCACATCGACTTCTTTTGAGGATCTTATGATCGCGGAAGAGATGTGATCCGTGATGATGTTTATGGATTCGACTGTGTCCTCGGGGGAGGGAGTTGAATCCGGGCCGCAGGGGAGGATTGGTGGAGCGGCATCGGCTAAGCATTTGCCCAGCTTCTTCCAGTCCACCATGGTCCTCGTAGCTGTGACTGGGTTGTGGGGGCGACCGAGCTGCATAACGACAGGTCGGTGGTCTGAGTCGAGCTCTGACATTGCTTCGATGGAACGCAAGCGCAGAGTTACGTTCCTCAGCAGTGCCAGGTCTATAGTGCTCGGACGGAGCGCGATGTTATACGGATAACATGTTGGAGTTGGGGGACCGACTACTTCAAAGGTAAGGTCGTCTATAAACGCGTCGAGACGCCTACCATTTATGTTTGAACTGTGGCAGTTCCACCTAGTGTGGTGGCAATTTAAATCGCCTGCCAGGATGACGGAGTCTCCCATGCCGAACAGTGACTCGATGTCACTGCTCAGAAGGGGCTTGTCCGGGGGGAGATAAACGGATGCGATGACGATCGGCTGGTGTCCCGTCAGCGAGATACGGCACACTGACGCCTCGATATGTGAGAGCGAGGGGGTATCGAGAGGGACAACGTGCAGGGCCCGCCTATAGTAAATGGCAGTCCCGCCTTTGGAGGCGGTGAGTCTGTCATTCCTAACCATGACAAATGTACATATCGTGTTATAGAGGTTATATATGTCGGAGATGGTCACCAGTTTGGTATCTAAACGAAACGCAGCATGATTCCCAAGAGATGGCAGCACGATCGCGGTATCGTCGAAACTTGGCTAACTTCGTGCTACGACAGAGCCTTTTTTTTTTTTTATTGCCCTTGTAGGCAGACGAGCATACGGCCCACCTGATGGTGAGTGGTTACCGTTGCCCATGGACTTCATCAATGCCAGTGGGAAGAGCCAAGCCGCTGTCTACCGCTTAATACTCTCCACAAGCCTCGTTTGAAGAAGGACATGTCATAGCGCTCGGGAAACACCGTGGAGGGGAGCTCATTCCATAGCCGGATGGTACGGGGCAAAAAAGATCTCTGGAAACGCACTGTGAATGACCGCAGTGGCTCCAGGTAGTACGGATGAACTCTACTCCGATGGCGGGCGGTGCGATGGTAAAAACGAGATGCCGGTATCATGGCCGATGGAGACGCGTAGACGCCAACACATTTACCAACCAGCCTTGTCGAAGAGCGGTGCCTCCGTCCTAAGAACTGTCATTCTTTATTTTTTATGATTGAATGATGAGTGGTGAGCCGGAGGCCTTTCCATCTTCACCAGGTCAGGTGGGTGAGCCAGAAGGGGTGGGATTTGCTAACAGCTGCCCGAGCGCCTCCGAATGAGACCCAACAACTCAAGAGCAACTGCTTCGCGAATGAATCTACTACCGGATCAGAATCGCAACCCGCTGAGAAGATTCGGCGAGAAACTCAGAGTGCTGATGCATGGGTTAGGTTGCACATCGACCTCTTTGTTGACTTCGACGAGTACGGTTACCGGGGTCCCTAAGCCTGCTCCCAGTGTTAGAGCTGAAGATGTCTCCAACATAGGAGCAGCCCTCGGTACCAGTAAACTTCCGATAACACTGCTCTTATAAACTAAAGGTTTTAAAGGCTCTTAACAAATATATCCATAACAAAATTATTCTGCAGACTTATTTCCAAATGCATGTAATTTACATGAGATCCGTTTATGAAATTAAAATTTATTTAAATTTATTCTATTTTAAACAAGCCAAATAAACAACCATTATGTATATTTATAACTGATTTAGATAATATTTAGCGTAATGCTACGTATGATATAGTGATGAGATAAAGTAGTTGCTGATTGCAAATTATCAATGCTAGCTTGCCAAGAACCTTTATTAACTTCAACCAAAAATGAAACCACGTTTTTGTAGACAAATAATTGCATATTCTGCAAATGATTAACAGTAGTATATTCGTAGGTAAGCTTACCGTCTTATTATACTTACTCTTCCTCAGACTGCTCCTAGTGTTAGAGCTGAAGGCGTCTAATGCAAAGGTTATTGGGTCTGATTGATCCGTAAGGACGTGTCTAGGGCGTTGACGGTGACTGGCTCCTGCGTGATCAGAATTCGGGGAGTAGTCAGCGGCGGCAACGATAAGGCGAGCGGAGAGAGAACGGAGCCTTGCGGGACTCCAGCCATGAGTGGTCGCGGGGAGGAGCGGGTTCCTTCTACTCGATATCGAAAAGAGCGTCTCGCTAAGAAGTCTCGTATGATGAGCATGCCCATGCTGAAAAGTTTGAAAAACAAACTATTGTGCCAGACTTTATCGAACGTTTTTGCGACGTCGTAGAGGGGGCTCCCGTGTATAACGGTTTTGGTCGATTAAGCCCTACCAGAATGTGCTGCGAGAGGCGGTGCATCTGTTCTACGCATGAATGATTTTCGCGGAATCCAAATTGTTCATCGATGAGAATACCGCTGGATGAGACGAAAAGTCTCTGAGGCTTTTGTAGAGCAGACGCTCATGCAGTTTGCCTAGAAACATGAGGAGGCTAATCGGGCGGTGGCTCGTCGGATAATTTTTTGGTTTACCGGGTTTATGTATGCCGATAACGTCTGCTTCTTTCCACACCGCGGGAAAGATGCAGTTCGCCATAGCGGCATTGAAAATAGATGCCAACATCACGATGAGTCGGACGGGTAAAAGTTTAATTACGCGGTTAGATATATCGTTGGAACAGGGAGCCTTGCGAGGACGTAGGTCTTAGATCTGGTCTTTAACTTCCATCGGGGTGACGGGTGTTAACGTCTCCGAGGGTGGCAAGGCTCTGCGCTCTACCTCACTGTCTACTATTTCTGCATGAACAGGGTCCGCAAATTGAGTGCTGGGGTTGTAATGTATCGGCAGCTCTGCTTTTTCGACATCATCGAACGCCGCGAGTCGGCCTGAGGGGCCTACGAGAGGGGGCATAGTTACTACCGTATCCGATTTGAGAGTACGAGTTAAGCGGTGGTGAGACCGTTGGGACGGTGCGAGTTCTTCTAAGAAATCGAACCATCTGGCATCTCAGACTTCGGCGATGCGAGACTTTACGTCGCGTTGTAGAGCATTCGCATTCGAGTACGATTTTCCTCGGTAGGATACCTATCGTAGGCACTTATCGAGGCGTTCTTGGCTCTAAGGAGTTTCCTTACATCCTCGGGCAATTTGAAGCGATGAAGGAAGTCCTCCGCTACAATTTGCTTCGACGACCTATCTAATGTTTAACGGCCTTCTGGTGTAGTGGTAAGTGACATGGTCACTACACAAGGGGGTCGCGGGTTCGAATCCCGCCAAGGGAAGATATTTGTATGGTAAATATAAATGTCTTTTCCAGGGTTATGGATGTATATTAAATTAAATTAAATATATGTATGTGTATAATAAAAAATCTTACATTTATTTCCGTTACCTGCTACCTGTAACACAAGTTCTTTACGAACTTATCACGGGAGCAGTTAACGTGGCGTGTTTGTTAGTAAATATTTATTTTAAAAAAAAAAAAAAAATGTATAGGTGATATGTGACGTTACGATGTCTATGACTAAGTCGGTGTCCCGAGGGGACGAGATAGTCCGGGTTAAAAGGGTAGCGACGGTGAATCAGATTCAGCCAGACTGATGCCCAGTGTGTGCCAATCTACCACAGTCCTCGTGACGAGTACGAAAACAACGGGACGATGGTCTGAATCTAATTCTGAAACTGCTTCGTCTATATGCGTTGATCGATTATATCGAAAGCGAGATCATCGATTAACGCATCGAGGCGTCTGCCGTTGGGGGTTGTGATAATATGTGAGTTCCACCTGATTTGTTTACAATTTAGATCCCCGCCAGGATAACAGAGCTTCAAATACCGAGAAGTGCCTCTATATCACTGCTTAAAACGATCTTATCCGGTGGAATATAAACGGACGCGATAACGATCGACGCGTGTCCCGTCAGTAAGATTTGGCAAACTGATGCTTCGATGTTAGCGGGCGCGGGAGGATCGAGCGGGACGTAGTGCAAGGCTCTTCTATAGTAAATGACGGTACCACCATCACGAACAGTGAGCCTGTCGTTCCTAATCATGTTGTAGTTCGCGATTTTAGGGTCACCGCGTGCGGGTTTATGTAGGGCCTCTTACACTAAAATAATGTCAATTTGATGATCTCGCAAAAAGTCACAAACCTGATCACGTTGATTTGCGAGACTGTATGCGTTAAACATCATATCGTTACGGATAGAGGTTTCATTCTACCTATGTACGCCATCGATTACCGGCGAAGTGAAGGGAGGACGTACGTATTTAACGACACGTATACATCAGCGTATTCCTGGACAACGGCGATGAAGTGTTGTGCAGTGGAGGCAGCGTGGATGGCGCCAAAGCGTTAACGAGCTCAAAGTGAATAGATTGAAAAAAGTCGATCGCTAGAGCGAGATTTTCGGATGCGGTCGGAGTCGCGGGAGAGGGACGAGTCACGGGAGAGAGTTAAATAGCAGGGGCGGGACGAATCGCGGAGGGGGAAGTTGCAGCCGTGTTCGTGTACGGCAGCGGTTTAGCCCAGGTCGAGACGCTGGACACCGGCGCCGGCACGAAGGCAGGTGTACCCTTAGGCACAGAGATTACCGAGACTTTGGTGGTTTCAGGTCACGAGTGCATAGGGCCGTGGCGTGATCGCCTAAGCACTTGACGCATCAGGGGTGCGCGTGGCAATGGCAATTGGCAATTATGGCACTGGCTCGGAGTGCCTTTTTTATGGGGGATTTCTGCGGTTATTCCCGAAAGCCTACCTGTTCAGACGTTGAATATTTATTTACCGTCGGAGCTAGGCTGGAGTGCGACGATAACCATATTGTATGGCTCCCTCTCGCGTCCTGTGTGCATGCGGCGCATGTAGTTGACCGGCAGACCTTATTCCAGAAGATCGGCCTTGATGAGCTCAGCATCTAATTGCTTCGGGATGCTGCGTATGATCATACGCGGAGTTCACGCTCCTCCTGAAGCGTATAAATGTGAAAGCTCATACGCTCCTTAAGGAGGTATGAAGAGGACCCTATGGTCGTCGGATGATTGCACCTTTACCTATCTGTATGCCGTTCGTGAGATTGCGGGCGCTGGTGAAATTTATTTTTTTGGCCTTAAGGGTCAGGGAAACTCGTTCCCACGTTGCTTTCTCTTCAAGGATTATCGGAGGAAGGGTCTGGATTTTGGTTTGCGCCACCGGACGCGGGGACGGGTTGGCACGATAAGGGCGGGCGACAGGGGTTAGAGGGAAGGGACGCGACGCGTTCGCGGCTTTGCTTTCTTTGGCGGACGCGGGAGCACAGGCCTCCGCGGCGCACTTTTTACGTTTTCGGGCTACTGTGAATCCATCAGTCGGGGGGGCGGGGGAAGGGTCGACCTCCATGTCCGACTCTGAGTCGGATGAGGAGGGCGCGGGCGACCTGCAGGCGGGTGTTTTAGCGTAAGCAGTAGACGACGTGGGCGCGACGGAAGCCATGGACGAACGCACGGATGCAACGTAGGCCGCGGACGAACGCCGGGTTGGGACGGAAGCTGAAACGGTCGACGCGGACGCGGGTATCGGGGACACGGGAGTGGCGGTCGCGACGGAGGCCGCAATGGACGACACGGGAGCGACGGAGACCGCGGGTGAGTTCACGGCGTGATGGGTCTTGAATTCTAAAAATTCTGCTTTGGGTACCTCAGGCGAAGAAATTCCGCGAATAGGTCGATGGTAGACTCCATTGTAATAGACGAGTGCCCAGGGACTTTAAAACACACTCGCCTTACGGCGAGGCCCCGAACTTATAAAAATCGCAATTAATTACGGCATACAGCCGTCCGCTTCCAAACAGGTCACTAAGTTGCCGAACGAATTCCTGGAATTTAGGGGTCCGCCCGCTCACAGGTGGCGATGCGACGCAATTAGCACAGGTAGTCACATCCGAGAAAAACACTTGGACGCCAGATGTGCCCTGAACCAAGGTCGGGCAATCGAACGGTCGATGAGCACGTCAGCACGCGACGGGTGCTTGAATCGGAATCAACTGTCATTCGTTTTCGTTTGCTAACGTCAAGAGAAGGTTTCTAAATTGTTCTAATACAACAAACGTGATTAGTGCTCTCAATATTTCTCTAAGCTCGATAACCTTATTTGCCCCTACGATGTCTGACTATGGTGTTAATAATTGTGGTCTTTCTGACATATATGTACCTATAAAAGTTTTTTAAAGATCTTTCTCCATTATTACTATTTCATAAGATTTAAACGTAGAATTAAAACTAAGGACAGAAATCCATAATTTCACAATACACCTAAATATTCACGAAAATAATTTCCCAATCATTCTGTATTGACCTTTGACCTTAAAAATATTAAAAACTAGCTGACCCGGCAGACTTCGTAGTACCTCAATCGATAAATAAAAAACCTAAAGCTGTGTATAAAATAAACTTAAAACAAATAAAAGAAATCCGTCCGACGGGAGACATCAAAGGAAAAACAAAATTGTTATTTTTATTTATTATAATTCCAAGCATTTTCATATTTATCTACCTTTTAAACCTTCTTTGGACTTCCACAAATAATTCAAGAACAAAATTAGTGAAATCGGTCCAGCCGTTCTCGAGTTTTAGCGAGACTAACGAGCAGCGATTCATTTTCATATATGTAAGCTTGAGGGTAGATATTATCTTGTTGGACACCAAGTAAAACGAAGTCACCTTTGGTTTCTGATTTAATCAACAATATGTTAACTTGACAATTCACTTTAACACTTGTCCAACTTTAACCAGTACGTACAACAGTCACTGAATCACACAACGTAACAACGATATAGTAAGTGCACCGGGCAAACGCAGTCGAACGAATGTTCATTTCAAGGCACGTTCCGCCTTTTTATACTAGCCGGCGCAGCGGGCTTATGAGTCACTCTGTTGCAGCTGTTGTTTACGAGTGGAACGACACGGCCGGCGCACCTGGCTTGTGTGAGTCACTCCTATTGCACGTGCTATATAACATAAATATCGTTAACGCCGTCACGGCCATACTGACGTGCGCTCGTCCTCGTGCGCGCATTCTTATGGTATGTCTGTGGACAACAAACGTTCGTTCATCCTGATATTAACGGATGCAACTTAAAACGTGGTCTATGATGTTAACAATCTAGTACGGTTCGGCTCGCATAATTCTTCAGAAAATCCTATACTGGCTATAAATAACCTTCAGACTGCTTACATACCTGGGCCAGTTCATTTAAAACTCTTCAGGTATGTAAGTAATAGTATGTCCCTTTTAACTTAGACCGGAATTGTTATCCCTTCAGTTTTTCGAACTGGACCGGATAATGCTAGACCGAATCGCAATCCCTGTAGCTAATTGTTGTGGCTAATCTGGATGAAAATCCCTATAGCCAAGCCATTGGACCGGACAGACCCTTCAATGACTTCACTTTTTTTTTTTTTTTTTTTTTCTCTTTTTTTTTGCTAGTCCGGATTAACATCTCTCTAGCCACATACAATTCTCTTTTTTTTTCTTTTTTTTTATTTTTTTTAATCTGCGTGTACGGTAGCGTTTGTTAAAACATTTCTTAAACCAGAACATTTATACGGAATTTCTTCAGAAATAGTGCGAGACCGACCATCGTTTTCTATATTTCCAACACCTGCACCTGAGGTGCCTGAGCTTACAGACATTGTATCACTACCCACAGACTATGTTTGCTGTATCGCTATTTGCGGACAAAAATTTCGCTTCTATTGTCAGTGATAGAGTCGTCATCATTAAGATCAGTTTCATGAACAAGATTAATTAACCCATCTGTGTACGCCGTCACGTCATCGTCACTATAATTTTCAGAAATTTCTAGTAGGCCTGACGGGCCTCGAGGTATTTCACGTAAGTTTTCATGGGGAAATTTGTACACTCTATTAGAACTATTTACATGTCTCAATTCATACCTATCGTTTTCCAAAACTGCAGTAGTGTTGAAGGGACCTTTACATTTTCGGTCAACTTATGAAAACAAAATCCCCAGCGGAAAAAAGTTTGACTTTAGCTTTGCCTCGACTAAACCAAGGGATTATCACTCTGTTGAAACTTTAGATATTTCAAGTGAACTACCCTGAACGGTAAACATCTATTCTATTGGAGTAAACCCTGTTACTTGACAACGTGTACTATTAAGGGCGAGTTGAATATCCCCTAACTGCTCTTGCCATGATTGGTCCGAGTTACTTTCAGATCAAAGAGTGACTTGTTCATGAAACCTCTTATCATTGAATAAATTACTATGGCTTTGTTTTATAAGACTACATTCTGACCCTCAATGGAACATAAAGGGGAAGCCAAAACCACTTATCTGTAACACACTGAAGCTCTGGAACACACGCTGACGTCTCTGGTTGCACCTGCCACAGCACCTGGAGCAGTGTCGTTTTTCTTCTTGTAGCGCATGGAACACCCAGAAGCTACATGGCTCGCATCACCGCACACGTAACAGCCGACTTGCAGGCGAGAGCCGGGCGCCCACGGATGAGGAGCTTGTTCAGGTTTTGCAGGCTGTATTTTTGTGAGGCAAGTAGTAGCTCGAGCCTTAAGCGAATGTGTGAGAGTCAAAATTAAATCGACACCATCCAATACTTCAACTACTTTAAACGGCCCTTTAAACTTCGTATCTAATTTCGTTTGATTATGCTCTTCGTATTAATGTGTGGACGAGCTCACAGCCCACCTTGTGTTAAGTGGTTACTGGAACCCATAGACATCCACAGCGCAAACGCACCACACACCTTGAGATAGAAGTTCTAAGGTCTCAGTATAGTTACAACCGCTGCCCCACCCTTCAAACCAAAATACACCACTGCTTCACGGCAGAAATAGGCAGGGTGATGGTACCCGTGCGGTCGATGGCACTATACGGAGCACCCGTCTGGTGCCACGTCCTTACCCACGAGAACGTCGCCGCGCTGCGACGCCGGCAGCGCGCGATCGCAGTTATTCAATGATACCTCACAGTCTCCTACGAGGCGGCGCGCCCTAGCGCAAGTGCAGCCGGAGCGCGGGGGCTCCAATATCGGCAGTCCGTGCTGGAGGCGTGGTCTCGTCGTTTGGCGGACCCGTCAGCCGGCCTCCGTACCGTCGAGGCGATCTGCCCGGTTCTCGGGGACTGGGTGGGCCGCGACCGCGGAAGTCTCACCTCCGGCTACCTGTGCAGACTCACAAGACATTTTACCACCATGCAAACTTCTTACCGCAACAAATCTTACCAGCCACCACGCAAACTACAATTTTACGGGTTCCACTTCTCTTACACGATGTTACTCCCACACTGAGGAAGCCAACCGCGAACACTTGTCAAGCACGCACAAGCACGCACTTCACCGGAAAAACCTGCATCCGCCAGCGGAACCCGAACACCGCCGCATCGCCAGACACGAACGCACCGGACGTCTTATCTTACAGGTCACGACGACTTCAGATGTGTCAATTTTTCTTCCCCACGGAAACTTGCTTGCTTTCTTGTTTGCTTGCTTGCTGGAGCCCGAAGTCATCGAACGTGTAGTGTTATTGGTATTGAATCGAGTAGATTCTAAAATTTCAACGACAATTCACAGTCTCATGTCCTGGTTTACTGTACTAGTGCCATGTAACTCTAGCAGTAGTCATTGGCTTAAAAACGATTCGTGTCAGAACTACCCACTCGTCATGACAGATCCATTACTGCGATCGAAGTTTCACTTGAGATTTGCACTTGCCTTAATTTCTTGCAATAGCTTGTTACGTGTTGTATTTCCGTTAGTAAACGCCATGTGATGACGTCGACAGTCAAACTGGGCAACATGAGCCAGAACGTAAGATGTGACGATTTCTTCGTGGCTCAGATCTTCCATCGAGGTAACAGAGACGTTATTACACGACTTACGTATGCTGCATTCACGCTCTTGTGGCGTACCACTACTAGTATTCTGATCTGCATCATGTTTTTTTTGCTGTACTTCGAACATGTTCAAACACGTCACGCCAGTGAGAGTAGAGTCCTGATCTCACTTCTGATGTAAGCTTGAGGGTAGATATTATCTTGTTGAACACCAAGTAAAACGAAGTCACCTTTGGTTTCTGATTTAATCAACAATATGTTAACTTGACAATTCACTTTAACACTTGTCCAACTTTAACCAGTACGTACAACAGTCACTGAATCACACAACGTAACAACGATATAGTAAGTGCACCGGGCAAACGCAGTCGAACGAATGTTCATTTCATTTTTTTTTTTTTTTTGTCCTACCTAAGCTGAGAGCCTTGAGAGGCTATGTCAGCGTAACCCTAACTTTAGTAGGTGAGCTCACGGGGCTCAAACCTGACGATGTTGCTAACACGAACCCTAGCAAGAGTCGTGCTTCGCAGAATCTACCACCGGATCGGAAACGCGACCCACTGAGAAGATCCGGCGAGAAACTCAGTGGGCTGTGTCTGAGAGTTAATTTACTCGTCGAGCCCTTCGTCGCAAGCGACGGGTTCGGCGAGAACGGTGACCGGTGCTTGAATTACCTAAAAGCACCGTTAGTGGATCGGGTGGATGTTCATTTCAAGGCACGTTCCGCCTTTTTATACTAGACGGCGCAGCGGGCTTATGAGTCACTCTGTTGCAGCTGTTGTTTACGAGTGGAACGACACGGCCGGCGCACCAGACTTGTGTGAGTCACTCCTATTGCACGTGCTATATAACATAAATATCGTTAACGCCGTCATATACATAGATAATTAAATTTATATTAATTTACATATTGCTTTTGATTTATAAACAACGTTAGCATTCTTTGGAAAATTCAAGAAAATAATGTTTCAAGGCTCTTATTGTATTACAGATGATTTTATAAAATAAGATACGGAAATAAATAGGTAGGTATGTAAATTTAAATATTCTGTATCCGTGAACTAATATTAGTAAAGTTTACCTCGATGAATAAATTAAGATTGCTGTTTCGTCGGTTAAATATTCTTCTACTACTGAATGAAGCAGTTTAACTGGATTTCGTATGGTTAAGTTGTTATTTTTAATAAATAATTAATTAAATGCTGTGACTTGTTTTTGAGTTGTTACTTGTGACTTTATCACGCATTCTGAATATCCATGCGATAGTTTAATGGAAAAAAGTATAATAATTATTATTGTTAATGTTAATTTTTCAAAAAGCTGTCTTTAAATTAAATTACCTAATTTACTTGTACCGATTGAGAAACCTTTGCAAGTGAGCGTAACAAATACCAAAACTACGTCTCAATCAGACACGAGCTTCATACAATAAGAATTAAGAATCGATAATTTTGTCTCATATCAATTAAGCCAAGTTTTCTTATCACGACTAAGATAGACTAAGTATTCTGCTCCAAAAATGGTGGACGCGCTCATCTTTCTCTCGTTATTTCTATCAATGCAGCTTTATGTTTAGACTATCTACGCTTGTGCCCTCGTGGAGTCTATTAAAATCACACACGCATCAGCAAATTGCCGTCAGCTTACATTTTCGCAATTATTTTTTATCGCTACAGGTCATTACGAAGTTTTCACTTTTAAAACGACCTCTGATGGTTTTTTCGTTAACGTACCAGGATTCGGAGATATAGATGGATTTAAAACGTGTCAACATTGTACTGGACCTTCATTTCAAACATCTTCTGATCCATTGATGTTCATACCTTGTCTTACTTCGTAATTTCCCATTAATTATAGTGATTTTCGGTCTGTTTCACGACAAAACAGAATTAAGTTCTTAAAAGCAGGATTATCTATTCAATATTATTGTTAAATTTTTGGCATTAGTAAATGATAAAAAAACTTTCCCCAGATTGTTGGAAGGTCAAAGGAATTCATATAGTTTAAAAGGATTCGGACACATATCACGGCTTGAACATTAGGTCAGCTGATATACTATACAATGGAGACTTTAGACCTCACTCCTCACGATTCGTTACGGCATTCACGTTGTGACATCTATACGCTCTGGTAATCACTTAAAATCAGGTGAGCTAGAAGCTCATTCACCTATTTACAATTTAATACGGTCTAAGTTAGAGTTGATGGGTATTTCGAATATTTTCCTGAACTAAAACCCTAATTTTGGTATTCTTATATTATATAAATAAGTCCAGAACACCTGTCACATAATATGAACATGCGTTAGTCACCACAGGAATTTATTGTTCTTATTTTATGTAATGTAGGTAGGCCCAAAACTTTGAGATTAGCAGAAAAATACAAGTTTTGGTGTCGTTCTAAATTGAGAGATTTTGTTGGATAATGTAATCCGATAAGTCTACTATGTAATTAACCATTAAATTAAGAAACTAAGCAAATACGAGATTATACCATAGAGTAAATATTGTCGTAAGATTTATGTTTAGTTGGTTTTTCAAAAACATTGTACACGTGAAATGAAATGTTTTCTTGGGTTAATCTAAATTTGAATTGTATCAGCGTAACCAACTAAAGGTATTATCCATATCCATTTCATAATAAATTAGATGTAGGTATCTATGGATTTTAAATGCAATTCAGCACTAGTTGTAGGAATATTGTGAGGGTGCACAATACTGCTTATAGCTACCGCGAATCAAGTTTGGGTCATCAAGGGCTAGGATAGCCATTTCATTAAAATAAATAACTTATTTCTCAAAATCGATAGCAAGTCGGTTACGCAGCCGTCCACTTCACATCGTCTGGATCGCGAGATCAATAAGCACTTATGCGATAAATAAATAGAAACGGTACGCGATTTATATGGGAATTTGAGGAAACATTTAGTGGTACTAGGACCTCTTGTGATTACCGCACGGGTAGGGAGCCACCGCCCTGCCTATTTCTGTCGTTAAGCAGTAATGCGTTTCGGTTTGAACGGTGGCGCAGTCGTTGTAACCATACTGAGACCTCAGAACTTATATCTCAAGGTGGGCGGCGGAATTTACGTTGTAGCTATGGGCTCCAGTAACCACTCCAGTGACACCAAGTGGGCTGTGAGCTCGTCCAACCAACTAAGCAACAAAAAAAATCCAATTAACGTTAAAATAAAACTTATCGTTAATTGTTTGTGAGACGCCATAATATAATATATCCACACACAGATTATTGCTTCGTTTATAATTTTATGACTTGTTTTAATTTTGGGAATTTCGTGGATTTATGTACATTTTATCTAAATGGAAATTCCAATTTCTCAGGGACGTAGATATGTATGAGTGCGGATACGATATACCGGCGTTTTAATGTCGCAGCGGAGATAAACTTAATATATTGTAAGCAAACAGACAATTAGTTTGTGTAATGTATAAATACAACTATAATTAAAAATAAAATGAAGAAGAAGAAATTAAGTCAAGAAATTTAGAAATAAAAAAGCTCTACAGCAGAATCTATTGCAATGGTTTTCAAATTATGTTGCAATGGTTTTTCAAATCCGGAATAGGAATACAATAATATTGAGTATCTTACTTGAACGTGTACTCGCTGTGTGAAAACCATGAAAAGCCTGTTTATTTACTGGGTAAGTGATGGGATTCTTGCACTTAGTAAACCAAAACCAACCTTTGCTGGTTTTGATTGGCATTGGAAACCAGATACTCAAACGAAAATATGTGCAGAAAACAATTAGTAGAAAACAGTTGCGTGGTTAATTATTAAAAAAATATATTGAGAAATCAACAATTCGAAAGATTTTAAAATGAAGTTATTAAGCACATAACTTTTGTTTAAGCTTATAAAATGACTAGCCGTACTCGCCCTCTTCGCTGGTCATTTAAAATTAACATTATTATTTATTGTCATCATTATTAGGGTGTCCAACACTCATATAAATATTAGCCTTTCCAATAAGTACATGTATTTTCTACAATTCAGCCTTTCCCAAAGTGGGCGATAACGCCCCCTTGTGGGCGCTGCAGGCCTAAAGAGGGCCGTAAGAGACCCAGAAAAAAATGGGGGCGTTGGGTAGAGGCTTAGGAAGCGATTTGTAATTTCATCTAGGAGGACTCTAAGACACCGACTGAACTCTCGCTATAGTGATTTTTAAGTTGGTGAAAAAATGGGGGCGTTATAAAATAATTTATCCGAAAGTGGGCAGTAGACAAAATAAGTTTGGGAATCTCTGTTCTACATGGATACCAAGTTTCAAGTCAATCGGCTGCACAGTTCAGTAGTTATATCTGTTAATATTTGAAGACCGTCAAGTCCCACATACCCCGCGTGTCCCCTATGCGCGGATAAGTCGTGAGGTTCAGCCCTGCCCAAAAAAATAGCATTATATCCCTTAACACATGAGGTTGAATTGCAGTATTGTAGATCTCAGTGGTAGCCTATGACCATACCCTTCAAACAGAGAGTTTTTTTTATTGCCTAGATGTGTGGACGAGCTCACAGCCCACCTGGTGTTAAGTGGTTACTGGAACCCATAGACACCTACAACGTAAATGCGCCACACACCTTGAGATATAAGTTCTAAGATCTCAGTAAAGTTACAACGGCTGCCCCACCCTTCAAACCGAAACGCATTACTGCTTCACGACAGAAATAGGCGGGGCGGTGGTACCTACCCGTGCGGACTCATAAGAGGTCCTACCACCAGTAATTACTGAAATTATAATTTTGCGGGTTTGATTTTTATTACACGATGTTATTATTCCTTCACCGTGGAAGTCAATCGTGAACAATTGTTAAGTACGTATTTCATTAGAAAAATTAGTACCCGCCTACGGGATTCGAACACCGTTGCATCGCTATACGAATTCACCGGACGTCTTATCTTTTAGGCCACGACGACTTCAGTTAGAGAATAATAGGCAGAATAGAGAATAATAGCGTCTTATTTTTCCGTGCGGTCTCATCTTATTAATACCATTGTATCAATTTGTATCCCGTAAATTACACTTCATAATTCCTAATTTTCTGTAATGATTTTGAGTGAAAGGTAAATTCGCGGACCTACTAAAATAATCTCTTGGAATTGATTTAAGCTAGCTTTATGATCAAAACTAGCTTTTGGCCGGCTTAAACTATGAATTTCGATTTTATTAACAGTAGCAATTAATAAATAAATAATGTTACTACAATTTTTTCAATTAAAAGTGTAATTAACTTTAAAATTCAATTTTTTTTATTGCCTTTGTAGACAGACGAGCATACGGCCCACCTGATGGTGAGTGGTTACCGTCGCCCATGGACTTCAGCAATGCCAAGGGCAGAGCCAAGCCGCTGCCTACCGCTTAATACTCTCCACAAGCCTCGTTTGAAGAAGGACATGTCATAGCGCTTGGGAAACACCGTGGAGGGGAGCTCATTCCATAGCCGGATGGTACGTGGCAAAAAAGATCTCTGGAAACGCACTGTGGATGACCGCAGTGGCTCCAGGTAGTATGGATGAACTTTACTCCGGTGGCGGGCGGTGCGATGGTAAAAACGAGACGTTGGTATCATCTCGAACAATTCCTCAGAGCACTCCCTCATGGAACATGCGGTACAAAATACAGAGGGAACCGAAGTCCCTCCGCAGACCCAGAGGCTCCAAACGATCCGTGAGAAATAAACGATCAAATAAACGAGCTTAAGTCATAAACTCGTTTCTTCCAGAAAACTACAAAAAAAAACTACACACACGCAAAAAAGCATACCAGAATTGAATTCATTGAAAACAATTGACGTTTTTAATTTTTTCTCTCGAAAATTTGGAATACCTTACAATTTTCGTGGCCACAGACGGAAATAATAAAATCAAGATTAAACCGTAAAAATAATTTTAATTATAATTTATTAATCGCGAAAAATATTGTTTAGTTCCGCAAATAATAAAAAAAACTGAACAAATTCACTAGTTATTTTAGTGATCTTTTTTAAATATCTTTATTTTATATACGTAAACATATAATACGTATGTAGCTGGCTTTCAATTAGCTATTTTTGTCTTTGCTCTGGATAATCGATTCAACGAAAATATTTCTTTTTATATTATTAATTATAATAAAAGACCTTAATGTATGCATGATAACAGATAAATTCGCATGTCCATTAATGGTAATAATATAAATTGGCAATATCATAAATCGCTATCAATACAAAATCACTAGATCGACTCCTTCTTTAATTTATAAACTGGATGTTTTTTATCAGTGTATCTAAGAATGTCGTTTACGTTTCCGAACAAATCGTGTTGGTTGTGCTAGTATTAAAGCAATTATTTACAAACCACATAAATATTTATTACATTGCAAACTTAAAATGAAAAACGTAAAAAAAAACAATTAATTTACATAAAACAACTTTAGTGACATCTATAACAAAACGTGATCAACAGCTGTCTTAACCTAGCTACAAAAGATTTATAATTTTTACGACGAACTTAAAATTTTGTATATCACTTTGCATTAAGTAAGCCATGTGACAAAATTTATTCACTTTCGTTAAATCTTTTATTTCCTTTTTGGAAGTTAATAAAAACTTTCTTTTTGTGTTTTGTTTTTCTTATACCCTCTTTCTTATCTTGCTTCGTTATCCGATTACAAACTATTTTTATTTTTAACCTCGATTCTTAAATATCGTCATGGAAACTGGAACTACTTTCAAATTCACATCCAATTGACTTTTCCAATCGTGTCTTTACCGCCATATTCCTGCTATAAGCTCATAATGTAAATTGTTTTCTTACAGCAATTTCAATAAAATTTCTCTAAAACTCTTAGCACTCAAACGGTTGAAGTGTCTAGTTAAACAGAAAGCTATTTTAAATTAAATTATATAATTTCACTCAGACAGACATTCCAAAGCTCTCTCTCTCTCTTCGATCGGTTCCTCACTGCTAAGGATCGTGACTCCGTTCGATTTCGTCAAGCAACTGTCTCCATCGATCCCGCCCTGCAGCCCGGTGGAGTGCATCGCTGATAGGTATCCCCAGTTCCTCCGCTATTTGGTCCGACCATCGTTTGGGACCTCTACCCCTAGGCCTTTTTCCCTCTATTTTAATTTTTTAATTCCAAAGCTAATAATATAAAAACTTAAATATCTAATATTTAAGCGAATAATTTTAATGTATTTGTAACTCAAGTAGATGGTTTTCAAACTTAAAAAAAAAAACTATTTGTATACGTTTAACCTAAGCATTAACATTGACGAATTATTGAAAAGCCCTTTAGACAATAATTGCACATTTTTTAAAGCGCCTGAATGATATTTTTCCGTCCACTTTTGTGCCCGAACAACATTTTGGAAAATTTTATAAATACTCATAAAATGAGTTCACATCAGAGTCGTACCCTAGCGATCAAACCGAGAATCAATATAATCGGCTTACTATTGCGGCGAATTAAAGAACTTTCTACCGTACAATTACAAGCAACGGTCTTCAGATAACTCCTAATCAAAACCTGCTCACTGGTTGATTATACATTTCGTAGCTGAATTTCGAGCAGTAGCGCCTACATTATTAGATTATTTCATTGTCTGATAAACAACAATCGGTGTTCGCGGCAAGCGATTCAGATAATACACATAAATTAGATACAGATAAGCAACTCGAGCACTCAACAAAAATGTTTACGGGCGTCGGCCAATAGATGGCTTTTCTTCGATTATTTTCACATTGGTTCTGTTGATAGCAGTAACAAATTATCTATCCTGTATCTTGTTTTTAACGAAAGATTTTGTAAATTTTCAGTAGCCACAAATTATTAAAATGTAATTAGTCTATAAAAAATAAAGACTTGTATCATTTATCATTTTTTTATTTTCTGTGTATAGTTACACTATAATTAAATGCCTTAATGTTAACAACATATAAGTTTAGGGGAACCCGCTACAAGATGTCGCGAGTTTCAATACAAAAAAATATTTATCTTAAAGTATCGCCGTTTCAATGTCATTGTAACTAACGATAGCTATTTACCTTTATTAGAACAGCTCGGAACGGCCATTTAAACCTTAATGTTTGATATGTCAAGCTAGAAATGAAGGTAACGTTTTGACCGTGCATTTGAAACTACATTATTATTATTATTATTATTATATATATATTATTATTTTTTATCAATTAAGACGGACAGAGGAGAGAGACGTGATTGACATGAAGCGGTGACCGGAACAAATAAACTTTATTTATTTATTGTATTGCTTAGATTGGTGGACGAGCTCACGGCCTACCTACTGTGTACGCATTATTGTTTCACGGCACAAAAAGGCAGGGTAGTGGTACCTACCCGTACGTACACACAAGACGCCCTACCACCAGTGCCCATGTTGAGACACAGTATTGAAGCAATAATTATTTTGGCACAACAGCTGTGCTACGTTACATTATATACAATCACAGAATTTTATTCCACCTTGCTCGTGTCCGGACGGGCTTTAGTACCAATTAAGTAGTTCGTTATACAAGTTTTGTGAACATATTTAACTAAAACTAATAAAAGCGGATCCCTGTCCGCTGTGACTAACGCTTTATTTTTATAGCCGATGTACGCAGACAATCATGCCACTTCATAGTCATTAGTAATGCCAAGGGCGCAGCCAAGCCACTGTCTACTGCTAATAATCCTAAAACCTCGTCATAGCGGTCGGGAAACACCGTGGAAGGGGGTTTATTCCGGATGGTACGTTACAAAAAAGATCTACAAACACACTATGCAAGATGAACGCGCCAGTTCTTAATAGTATGGATGTACCTTGGTCCGATGGCAGACGTCGGATGGTAAAAAAGAGAAGAGATCAGCTAGAACAATCACTTAGAGCATTTCCATAATAAATGTACGAATACTCCACACTACGACACCCATGCCTCGAATGACAACAACTAAATTTCATCACTATCAAATAAATAGTTAAGAACACATATAACACAAATAGTAATACACATTGAGATTTAGATCTTGTATCTAAAAATGGGTCTCGAGATTCGCACTGTGACATCTATGGACCCCCGTAACTACTTATCCCCAACCATGTCCTCATTCGCATGTAATATACATTTAAAAATATAGAAGACAGACGCATTTTTTTTAGATTATACATTGAAGGCGGACTTGTTGCATTCGATTTCTAATCAATAGAAATAGATAGATCTTCTTGACTGTTGGCTGCATTTTGAAAAATCGTGTATTTGCCATCTAATCTTCGATTAGCGCATTGTAAACGATGAAAGTGTTGAAAAAGCGATTCAGCTATTTTACTGGTGGTAGGACCTCTTGTGAGTCCGCACGGGTAGGTACCACCGCCCCGCCTATTTCTGTCGTGAATCAGTAATGCGTTTCGGTTTGAAGGGTGGGACAGCCGTTGTAACTATACTGAGACCTCAGAACTTATATCTCAAGGTGTGTGGCGCATTTACGTTGTAGATGTCTATGGGTTCCAGTAACCACTTAACACCAGGTGAGCTGTGAGCTCGTCCACACATCTAGGCAATAAAAAAAAAGCTATCAAATAATTTCACTAACCTTTCATGTACAACAAAACCAACATTGGTGTGTAACCATAAAGATAATAATTGATATCAAATGCCAGGAGACATTTATCAAGCTAATTTTTATTACAAAAAAAAAAAAAACTCTCAGCTCTACGATTTGTCCTTCTTCAAACAAAGACAGTACTTTATTAAGCCTCTCTGCATGACGAGTCTTCACGAATGGAGCAAATAATTAAAATCTTGTTCATCATGACAATTTATTCACTTAAGATTAACTTGTCTTGATCTCGACGACATTTCTCTTTTATGTTTACTCTTTTTGTAATATAGTTCAATGGTCCAAAACAGTATAACTATCGCGAATATGCTCGAGAGGACATAGGAAGCCACAGTGTAGCTATTTGTGATGTCCCGAACAGCGCCTGAAACATAATACATAGTTTAATTTAATTTGCGACATCATCAGTAAATTTACTGTTCAGAGAAGGCACTTACGGTAGATATTTTAGTTACGTCTTAGTCTCGAAATTGATACAAGCCTTGATTGTTATAAATTTTGATGTGGTTTTGGTATTTTCAATTGCATTAAGTTATTTAACGGCCGTCTGGTGTAGTGGTAAGTGACATGGTCACTACACAAGGGGGTCGCGGGTTCGAATCCCGCCAAGGGAAGATATTTGTATGATAAATATAAATGTCTTTTCCAGGGTTATGGATGTATATTAAATATATGTATGTGTATAATAAAAATCTTACATTTATATCCGTTATCCGGTACCTGTAACACAAGCTCTTTACGAACTTATCACGGGACCAGGTAACGTGGCGTGATTGTTAGTAAATATTTATTTATTTATTTATTAAGTATAGTAAATATAATTGTCTTCGGTTTGTGCGAGTCGTAAACGAATCTAGCATTTTTATTGTCATCATTGTCCTTATGGGACGATGCGGAGGGTTACTCTAACCGGGTAAAAACGTCCGTAACGTAAGATTTTTATTATTTGTGTATAGTCTTAGTATGATGACTATACAGTGTCTAATGTATAGTCTACGTGATGACGGCTATTATTATTATTCATATAAATAGCTGTTACAACGACTACCCCACCCTTCAAACCGAAACGCATTACTACTTCACGGCAGAAATAGGCAGGGTGGTGGTACCTACCCGCGCGGACTCACAAGAGGTCCTACCACCAGTAATTACGCAAATTATAATTTTGCGGAATTCATTTTTATTATACGATGTTATTCCTTCACCGTGGAAGTCAATCGTGAACATTTGCTAAGTACATATTTCATTAGAAAAATTGATAGCCGCCTGCGAGATTCGAACACCGTTGCATCGCTAGATACGAATGCACCGAACGTTTTATCCCATAGGCCACGACGACTCCAAAATGTTGATACAACGTTTGTTGTCTGACTAAAAAGTGCATTCACATTTTAATTTCTATAACAGTGCCGAAGCATCTAACATTAAATCGGATGTGAGCTAAGAGTTATATTATTATGTTAGATCCATATAAGAATAAAAAAAATTACTCACCAACTGCGGGTCCCAGTATAAGAAAAAACACCCCGACTATTAACAGTAAGAAACCAATAGCGAACGTGTATTTTTCAGGACTAACAGATTCGCCAACAAGAATGAACATCAAAACGTTGATTGTACAGTGAGAAATGCCCATCAGTGTAATGCACACTAATTTAACGTACTTGTTTGAGGTCCATTCCATTCCTGTAAAAAAATTGCGTTTATGTAGATGTTACAGTACGAATGACGACATGGATGGGGGGCGGGGTATGTAGGAGTCGAAACGACTAAAACCTCCTGTCGCTCAACAACCCACGCCCGAGCCTCGCATGAGACAGAACTCATGAAAAGGCAAAGGGGGGAGAGTTGTGGTTTGTAATTTTATTCTCGGGATATTATGCTCCGAACACATAAAAGTCAAACACACCAATTCAACAATATAGGTATATAATGTGTACAATGTTATAGTATAAAGTAAAAAGAGTAAATAATTTCTCCAAATCGACACTACAAGATACCAATTCAAAACTAAAATTGAGTCGTCTATTATCAAAGGTGGCAATCTGTGCATTTGGACAAAAAAAAATTATTGATGTTTCAATACAGATTGATTTGAATATAATCGTCTCCTTCAAAGAATACGGTTCAAAACCTGATATCTAAGATGTCGTTCAGAAGAGTTTTGTGACTGCCAATGGAATACAAAGTCAATAATTCGTTTTTCTGATTTACCAATAATTATCCACAAGTCACATTGCCGGCTTTGATACTAGTCGACTCAATTATAATACGTTTTACAATCAACTTAAATCGACGCGTGCGAAACTCGCAGTATGACGTCACGGGACACCTGCGCGTTCGGGAACTCCGATCGCATCCGACGACGCCTGAGTGCGACCGAGTGTTGCACGCTAGTGCAATCACGCTACAGAGTGAAGCGTTTGGTGCGGAGCACATCTCTCCCATCACCCTCCCCCTCAGGACACCGGGCCAACCAGCCCTCTCGGTAAATGACGACATAAGAGAACATTGAAAATCTTGCACATAACATGTCCAAAGTTTCCATGGGTAAAACGTACCGTAATTTTTGAAAATTCGGTTTAACAATTCATTCGCGATATTGGAAGGGCTTATTAACGAAATCCGACTGCTTCTGCCGCGAGGAATTTACACCAATTACTTTGAAGAGTAGAATAGACATTATTTTAATGCAATTGTGTTAACGATCCTTTCTAAAAGCGGATAATTGTAATCACGGTGACCGTCTAGTATCAATCGTGAACTCGTTTATCTTACTAATAAAAAACGTGACTTAGTAACCAAACTTAAATTTCTGTATTCGAAAATAGCAAGCCGTTTGATCCATCGGATACACACAGATTTAGATTATTTATGGTAATAACTATCTAGTCTAGTCTGTCTGTATTGTACAGGTGTATTGATTATTTATCAAACATAAAATTTTTAGAGAAGCTTTGTAACTTTTATCAAAACACAGGTAGCCCGATCTCGGTAGTCCGTGGTGGAGGGATAGTTCGGCCAACTAGCAAAACCTTCGGCTGGTCTGCGAATCTTCGAGTCTATTCGTTCCGTCTCCAAGGACTGGGTGAGTCTCAGATCTCGATAGCTGTGAATGTGAGTTGGCACCATGGAAAAACTCTCACAGCCTGTTCCGAACCGAAAGAGAAGTGCCGTGTACTCGTCAAATAAAAAAAATACCGACTTGTTGCTGTCTAGCCTCGTGGTGGCGATATTTGAGAGCGACACAAATCACGGTGGGGTAGCATTTGAGAAAAGCCGCCTGCTCTCTCCACACTAGATTGACCTTAAGTCAGGACTACGATAGGGGTCGATATTCTGGCTTCCTCAGCTTTTTCGACCGGTGGAGAAGATCCAAAGAGACGTTGTATAAGATGCTCAACACGCGTAATGGGAAAGAACTGATGGAAGGTCCTAGCTATGCAAACAGATAAGCCATATTCTCGGAGCAAGCCTCGAAAAGTGACGCTTCGCACCAAATGCGTCATATAGTTCCCGCCTCCCTTTGTTGAGCTCTATCTCATTTGAAGTTCGGACACATGTAATAAGGCGACAGGAGATTTAGTTGATTCATTTAGTTGATTCATTTCAGGAAGACTGGTGATTTTATGTGTGATTATTTTTAATAAAGGGGAAACATGAGCAGCATGCGTGATGCATTACTTTATTATCGTCATGTGCTAAAAGTATCAAAGTTTACGTTTTAAAGTTAAATCTATATACTTATATATAAAAATGAATTGCTGTTCGTTAGTCTCGCTAAAACTCGAGAAGGGCTGGACCGGACCGATTTGACTAATTTTGGTCTTAAATTATTTGTGGACGGCCAGGGAAGGTTTAAAAGGTAGATTTCAATATGAAAATGCTCGGAATTAAATAAAAATAACAATTTTGTTTTTCCTTTGATGTGTCCCCCGTCGGACGGATTCCTTTTGTTTGTTTTAAAGTTATTTTATACAAAAGTTTAGGTCTTTTATTTATCGACTGAGGCACTACAAAGTCTGCCGGGTCAGCTAGTAACTTATAAATATATAAAGAAATTCTCACCCAATCTTGATAGCAAGCCCACTACAACCCCTCCAATATATAATTCTTGACTGCCAACATTATGTAACCATCTACTCGCGCATAACAAAAACATTCTTGTGACCAGGTCACCAAACGCATAGAGAGATAAAGCAAAGGCTACGCTATTCTGAAAACAGAAAAAAATATGTTAAATTCATGTACAATCTGCTAACGCAATCCAAAGAAATTCGTGTTCTCTAATTGGTAATGATGATCAATTTATTTGTCAAAAATTGCAAAATGAAGAGTCTTGAGAAAAATGAAGAGAAATGATGAGAGAAATAAAGAGTCTTATCTTAAAAGGCCAAAGTGTACGTGGGTTAATAATACAAGCTATTGCCATACATAACGAATTCATTACGTAGATAATGACGCGGACGTAATTTTTTTAAACCACATGATCTAAATCAAACGCTGATACTTCCTTACATTTTTCTATAATAGACTAAGTAATATCCCTCTTCTGAACTTCGAAAACTGCACGTATTTTGCCGCAACCCCGTGTTTTGATTCAAAGATAATAAATAATACAAAACATTCAAACAAAGCAGTCCCGTAAATTTAGAATATAAAAAAAGAAGAGTGAAAACCGTCCAAAAAAATTTACTTAATGTCGATTTTGAACTATTGTTATATTATATTTATACATAGGTATATATAGGTCAAGACTTTCGTATACCTCGGCTTGATTATTTCGAATAGACGAGGATCGAAAACCGAAATAAGGCGACGCATCGGAATGGCCAAATTCGCTATGAGCCAGCTCAACAAAATATAGAGGGATCAGAACATACTCAAAAAGACGTAAGTGTAAATTGTTGAGACGCTCGTTTCCCTAATCTTTTTGTATGGCGCTGAGCCCTGGACCTTAAAATAGTCTGACAGACGACACATACACGCGTTTGAGATGTGGTGCTGGCGGCGCATGTTGCGCATCCCTTGGACGGCTTTTCGGACGAACGCTTTCATCCTCAACGAGCTAAACGTTGAACAGAGGCTACTCACCATATGGCTCTAGAATGCTCCAGTATTTTGGTCATTAGCAAGAAAGCCCTCTGACAACCTGGAGAGACTCATAGTCATGGGTAAAGTGGATGGTAAACAAACCAGAGGTCGGAGCCATAAAAGATGGAGTGACCAGGTGTCCGAGCATCTAGACACGAGGCTAAGCCACGCACTTCACTGTGCCACATAAGTGGTTACAAATCACAAAAAGGGTCACAGACGGGGGCATCACGATGCTCAAGAATGAGCGATAAATTGAAGGAGGAGGTGGATAGGTATTTCCATACCGCGCTGTAGTACTGTTTGTCATCTATATGATGATTTTTTTTATTGCTTTGATGGGTGGACGAGCTCACAGCCCACCAGGTGTTAAGTGGTTACTGGAGCCCATAGACATCTACAACGTAAATGCGCCAACCACCTTGAGATATAAGTTCTAAGGTCTCAAGTATAGTAACAACGGCTGCCCTACCCTTCAAACCGAAACGCATTACTGCTTCACGGCAGAAATACGCAGGGTGGTGGTACCTACCGGCGCGGACTCACAAGAGGTCCTACCAGTAACAAAAACAGAGGATAAAACAGCACTATTTTTTTTTAATTCTCTTCATTTGCTTTTTCTCTTAGGAACTAAACATTTAAGAAGTGGAAATATTTCATGTGTTCAAGCTAATTTTTTTAAAGATGTTTCTTTTTTCTTTTTTTCATTATCGACAGATTACTGGTGGCCCTGAGGCCTTTCCAGTTTCACCAGGACAGGTGGGCGACCAAAGGCTCAGCCAGGAGGCGTGAGATTTGCTAACAGCTGCCCGAACGCCTCCAAAGTAGACCTAACAACTCGAGAGCAACTGCTTCGCGAATGAATCAACTACCGGATCGGAATCGTGACCCGCTGAGAAGAACCAGCAAGAAACTCAGCGGGCTGATGCATGGGTTAGGTTGCACGCAGAACCCCTTGCAGAGTTCGACGAGTATGGTTACCGGGATTTCCTTTATCGTGATTGATCGAGACTGAAGAGAAACGAATGCGCAAATGCATATAAATGAGATTTTGGAGATTGCGTATTAGGAACAGCGAGATAGTATTATTATTCATAATTTATGAGAGAGTTGGTTACCCTAACTTCACCGGAACAAACTAGGTCAGATATGCTACCTTATATAATGAGTTTATTAGCGGACTTAGTCTTCGCATTTAATTTTGTTTCCTGAAATCTCATTTTTGTACTGTTTCTTTAATACGTAATTCTCAGCTTAAGGAATATCCGGTGGATATCGTAAATATTTTTACAAATAAATTACCTGATCCCAGTTGATATCGTACAATGCTTGTGGTAGAAATAGCAAATATACTAAATTTGTAAACAAACACAACGATGTCCCGATGCCTGCGCCAGTCGATAGCATTTGTTTACACACTGATATATCAATGATGCTCTGGAATATCTTCCTAAAAAATAGAAATTTAATTGTTTTCAATCTGTTCTTGGCGCAGTTAGGTGAACGCGTCGATATCTTATACGACGAAGCTTGCTACTACAATCATTTACAACAATACCACGCTCCGGTTTGGAACACAAAATGCATAATTTCTTTTACACCGGAATGCACTGTCTTCATCATTCTTCAATAGAGGTGGCAACCTTTCCCCCCCTGATTCCAACGTTAAATACTGAGTAGCACTTAGGTAGGACGCGTTTGAGCACATGTAGGCTGTTCCAATCCGACTGACACTTCGACCTACGTACCTATACTACGTATTATACTATATATTTGGACTCTAGTATTTATTATATTTAGAAGCACCTACGCATATAAAAGTGAAATTTATCACTCGAAAATATGACGTTTATATAAATTAATACGTGAAGCAAAAACTTTGTATCCCTTTTTACGAAAATTGCGCGGACGGAGGCGTATGAAATTTTCCACACTTATAGAGAATATAGAGAAGAAGTGCACAATGCTAATTTTTTTTTTAAATAATGCATAAAATATACATTAAAACCATGTATTTGACGCACACACGCATGCATACTATTTATTGTCAAACTTTTGTCCTTGACGTCTGTTGTCAAATTGAGAATAGATTAAATATTGTTAGTCTTTATTAAAAATTTTTATAGTGTAGCCTTGGCGATATTTATGAAGTATAAAATACAATCATAATAGTGTGCAAACTTACAATTCCAATTAATTATAGTCGAATTTCGACTACTGCGGGACCTCTAGTATAAATTAATACTGCAATTTAAATGCCAATGTCAACTTACTTTAAACCATTTACTTTTGTGTGTTCTGGTAATGATGACTCGTATGATTTTTGTGCGGATGTAGCATTTTCAACATCTTTTGGTATCAAATTAGGGACATTAGATTCATTGTCTTCTTTTTCATTCACGGCCATTAGTGATTCTTTTTCTGATATTACTGTAAATTGTAAATTGTGGTTAATAGGTTCATGCGAGTTAATTTCAACGACCAAAAATTTTTTTCCGCCTTGTTTACATATATGTACTCATAATGATTGTTAACTTTGAATACGAATATCGCTGACAAGATTTTAATTACACAAAATTTTTTCAGGATATTGAAATTGATCAAATTAAAAACATGGAACTACAAATTAAACAACCTTCAGTCTACACGAAACAATACATTTCATTTATCTTTATATAATCCATATTTATTAAAGCGTTGGCATGGATGAAATTTAGCTCACCATTTTCGGAGCACACTTCGATTCTTTTGAAATGCCACTTAGCAGGTTGCATTAAACAAACTGAAAATAAATTTTGCATTGTGATTCCCGTCAAAATGAGCGTTGTACCACGAAATCCATAATATGCCAAACTCCATTTCAAAAGTATGGGGGTCACCAGTGATATTATCGCTGAAAATTAAAGCACAAAGTTTACTATCGTTCCTAATACTAGTTTAAATATGTTATTCAATTATTTAATTAAGGAAATTCATAATTGGTTTTTGTAAGCCTCTGTGTAATTCTTGTATATTAATATATATGTCGGCGGCGGCGCCAGGGATGGCTAAGCGGTAGTTTCCGTCATCACTCGTATTTGGTTGAACTCAGTTTATAAAAAGTCAATAAAACCTTTTGAATAATAATTATTGAAACTCAACACACACAACTTTCACAATGACAGGATAAACCGACAGTTTCGTTGCACATACCGACAGACCGACTGACTGACTGACTGACTGTCTGTCAGAGACTCACTGACTGAGACGGACGGAATGACTGTCTGACACGGAATGCCACGACTCTTTTTTTTTTTTTTTTCCTACCTAAGCTGATAGCCTTGAGAGGCTATGTCAGCGTAACCTTAACTTTAGTAGGTGAGCTCACGGGGCTCAACCTGACGATGTTGCTAACACGAACCCTAGCAAGAGCCGTGCTTCGCAGAATCTACCACCGGATCGGAAACGCGACCCACTGAGAAGATCCGGCGAGAAACTCAGTGGGCTGTGTCTGAGAGTTAATTTACTCGTCGAGCCCTTCGTCGCAAGCGACGGGTTCGACGAGAACGGTGACCGGTGCTTGAAGTACCTAAAAGCACCGTTAGTGGATCGGGAGGATCCGAGATGACGTGGGACGACTCTGTCCACGTACCGCCATTTTATACTGTGGCGTTACGGAGTCTACCCTTCATTTTGTGATATTTATCAAAACAACATTTCATCATTTAAAATAATAATCAAAACCACCGTCTTAATATTACTAAAAGTCGTTATCCACGACAACTAAAAGTCGTTATCCACGACATATATGTATATAATCTGAACCTCGGAATCGGCTCCAACAATTTTCATAAAATTTAGTATACAGGGGGTTTCGGGGGCGATACATTGATCTAGCTATGATTTATTTTCAGAAAATGTTGTATTCATGTTTTCAATACTCAACTCTTCCCGACATCTATTGGCGAATAATAATACTATTTTTCTAATTGAGGGTAACTAACCAATTTAAAGACACAACAAAATGGCGTTATCAAAAAAAAACCGAGCAAAGCTCGGTCATAAAGTATTTGTCACATTAAAATTCGGGTATCTTTATTTTTTCTCTATAAAGACAAAAATAAACTAAGAGACGATTAAAATATTCGCTAGAATATTTTCGTATTGCTTCTCAAAAAAACCTTTTAATGGAAATACCGGAAATTGGGAAAATGAAAATTTCATAATTAATATTGAATTTTTTTTTTTTTTTATTCTTTATTAGATATTATTTTATATTGAAGTTAAATATGTTTTTTTTTAAAAGACTACTCTAAGAAGACTAAGCAAATTCCAACCTAACTGTTTTTTTTTTATTAGATTCCGATTAGATAGAGATTTCCGAATTTCAGAAAATTTTTGTAGAACATATCATATGCATTCCAAAAACATTTTGTCTATGTATACATGAAACTCAAAAAATGTAATGTAATGTTCGTATAATTCTATTATTAGTTAGATAACCATTATCTTACCGATCATAGTTTGAACCAGACTGAGCGCAAACAGTCTTTTCTCAACAAAATAGTCATTTAAAATGCTGAATGTTAAGGTAAATATAACTCCCAGACTTAAGCCCTGAAAATTAAATTAGTTTTATTACTTAACACCAGGTCTGAGCTTGTTTACCTGTCCATAAAAAGCACTGTATTTAAACGAAAGCTCACTCACTGAACATTTTTCTTATACAACATTTGAAAAGTTATATAATTGTCTATTTTCGTATGCGCTGGTCAAATTGCAAAACCAGTAATTATCTCATCCATCATAATTTGCATTGAACTAGCTTTTGCGATCAGCATTTGTTAGGTACAATATTCTCTATAGATAATTTGTTTGCCACCTAGGATTTCTTCAATGGCCAATATGATTGTGTTGTTTAATTAAAACCGTAATTTATAGTAATTATAATTGCTGATCCTAAGGCACATTGCGAAATCTACCAGTAGCTACCTCCATCCTATTTCTGGTAGTTGTTCATGCATTACCATTTGAGGATTGGTCAGCTGTCGTACCAATGCACTACAATTCGAATTTATATGAGCTCCGAAAGCCATGTACTGGTAGTAGTTAGTTAGTTACGATTTAAAACCAAAAGAACCAAATTTTTTTATACTTAGTCTGGCCATAAATACTGTTACAATTAAAAATAAACAAAATATTACATTTGAATTTGGAATCTGTCATTTTTATATGTTTGCTCATTGAGTTTTCTCATTTTGGCACCAATACATTGTACAATATTTTGCGATATTAAAATGCAGTGGGGTGATAAAGAGAACCGAATCGCTGTGATTGCATTACACAAAGTAGGTATGGAGCCAAATGCAATTTTTAAAACTCTCCATACGCTTGGTATTAGTAAAATGTTTGTGTACCGGGCTATTTATAGGTGCAATGAGACCTCTTCTGCTTGTGACAGAAAAAGATCTGGCCGTTCACGTAGTATTCGTACGAAAAAGGTGGTCAAAGCAGTAAGGGAAAGAATTCGAAGAAATTCTGTCCGAATGCAAAAGATTTTATCTCGGGAGATGAAGATAGCACCTAGAACCATGTCACGTATTTTAAAAGATTACTTAGGACTATCAGCCTATAAGAGACGTACTGGTCATTTCTTAACTGATAATTTAAAAGAGAATAGGGTGGTAAAATAGAAACAACTACTGAAGCGGTACGCAAAGGGAGGTCATAGAGAAATTTTGTTTACGGATGAGAAATTTTTTACAATTGAGCAACATTTTAACAAACAAAATGACCGTATTTATGCTCGAAGCTCTAAGGAAGGTTTGGTGGGTTATTAGTTATGAAAGAGTGATTGAGCCATACTTTTGTGAAAAAGGTATCAAAACATCGGCACAAGTGTATCAAGATACCATTCTTGAGAAGGTAGTGAAGCCCCTTAACAACACCGTGTTCAATAATCAAGAATGGTCCTTCCAACAAGACTCGGCGCCAGGTCCTAAAGCTCGGTCTACGCAGTCTTGGTTGAAAACGAACGTTTCGGACTTCATCAAAGCTGAAGACTGGCCGTCGTCTAGTCCCAATCTTAATCCGCTGGATTATGATTTATGGTCAGTTTTAGAGAGTACGGCTTGCTCTAAACGCCATGATAATTTGGAGTCCCTAAAACAATCCGTACGATTGGCAGTGAAAAATTTTCCCATGGAAAGAGTGCGTGCTTCTATTGGTAATTGGCCTCAACGTTTAAAGGACTGTATTGCAGCCAATGGAAACCACTTCGAATAAGCTTTTGATACTTTAAGTTGTTTTATATTTATGTATTAAACTAACACACTGCAAAAGTAATAAATGTTATTTGCAATAGAATTTTTTTTTTCCTTTGTCTCAGTATTTATGGCAAGACTAGGTATATTTATCATTGAGCGTCTTTTCGAAATCGTCACGGCCTAAAGGATAAAACATCCGGTGCAATCGGCTTGAGCGATGCACCGGTGTTCGAACCCCAGGCGGGTACCAATTTTTCTAATCAAATACGTACTCAACAAATGCTCACGATTGACTTCCACGGTGACGGAATAACATCGTGAATAAAAATCAAACCCGCAAAATTATAATTTGCGTAATTACTGATGGTAGGACCTCTTGTGAGCCCGCACGGGTAAGTACCATCACCATGCCTATTTCTGCCGTGAAGCAATAATGCGTTTCGGTTTGAAAGGTGGGGCAGCCGTTGTAACTATACTGAGATCTTAGAACTTATATTTCAAGGTGGGCGGCGCGTTTACGCTGTAGATGTATATGGGCTCCAGTAACCACTTAACACCAGGTGGGCTGTGGCGTCTACCCATCTAAGCGATAAAAAAAAAAACATTGCGCGCATGCAACATGCTGCTATATTATGTCGATTTACGTGACGGAAGAAATTATCGTAACACATTAATAGATATATACCTAGTCAGGTCATAAATTCTGTCACATGTTTAATGTAAAATAATTGAAACAAGTTTATTCATTATGTAACCATTCATATACCAAAATGAATTTAACAAAACATAGATTCTTATGACACTAAAGTTTATTCAAAATGACCTCCGTGATTTTGAATACAGGCCTTCAATCTGCGCGGCCAGTCGTCTATCGCAGCACGAACGAGGTCCATGTCAATATCAGCGGCTGCGTTAATCAAGGATGTCTTGAGTGACTCCAAATTGGGATGAGGCTTTGAGCATACCTTTTTCTCCAAGCGTTGCCATATCTTGTAATCAACGGATTCAAATTTGGACTGGAGGAGGGCCAGTCTTCGTGCCGGATGAAGTCGATTTCACGCGCCGCCAGCCAGTCTTGTGTGCTCTTCGCTCTATGAGCTGGCGCCGAATCTTGTTGGAATACCCAGTGCCTGTTATTGAACATGGTATGAGAAACAGGTTCCACAAAGTTCGTCAGGACTGTATTTTGATACACAACTGCATTCGTTTTTACACCTTTCTCACAAAAATGTACCTCTGTTAAGCCCCAATAAGAAACTCCCAACCATACCATGAGCGAGGATGGAAAATGACCTCGTTGGACACGCGGAATACGGTTGCTCGCTTCTTCACTACTGTGTGCGTACACCTTATCATTTTGTTTGTTGTAGCTCTCTTCTACGGTAAAAAATTTTTCATCCGAAAAAAGAATTTCCCGATATATTTTTCCCGCGTACCGCTTCAACAAAGCGCGGCATCTCTTCAGTCTCAGGTCCACTAGACGAGCATTCAAACGATGTCCTGTTTTTCTTCGATATGCCCGAAGCCCTAAGTCTTCATTTAACACCCTTTTCACCGTGGTTCTGCTTAACCCCATCTGAAGGGCCAACAGTTTCTGCTTACGTTTGGGATTTCTTTGAAGCCTTCACAGCGTTTATCACTGCTGGAGTCCTAACAGACCGAGGGCGACCACTTCTTGACCTGTCATCTACACTAGAGTCTTCATTGTATCGTTTGATGGTACGATAAACGAATCTTTTGGTTATATTAAAATTTTTCAGTATGTTAAAAATTTGAATTGGCGCGTAACCGCAACGATGCAACGCAATAACTGCAACACAGTCTTCTTTAAGCGTCCACTTCATATTTAAAAATAAGTAAAATTCTAAAATTATATATTTTTATTTTCATGAACAATTCGAAATTCGAATTCAATAAACTTTTTTGTGGCCAGCATTCTAAAAGAAAAGTTTTTACTGTGTGACAATACTTATGACCTGACTAGTTATATAATACACACCTGAATGACTCCATTTAAAATGAAAAACTGAAGGCCGGAATTAGCAAAAAAGACTCCAAAAAAACCAATGTCAAAAATAATAGCTGCCGCAAGAGCTAGTTTACGCTTAGTCATCAATTTCAGAAGTGGATCTGTCAGGAAACCTGCACAAATAGGGGTTATCAAGGTGGGTTAAATAATTCAATAACGTGTGAAATTTATTATTTTTGACTATTCAGTAGGGGCCTAACATGAACACCGCGATTTTATACTCTGTTTTTCGTAGAAGAAGAATCTCGGTAATTTTCACTCAAGTACAGAGACACATACATCGATTCTGCAGATGTCGTAAATTATAGTTCCAGAGTTTTAAATGATTTTTTTTTTTAATTACATAGACGGGTAAACGATCTCAAGGCCCGTCTGGTCTTAGGTGGTTACAGATCTATAGATATCACAGCCAACTATCATAGACCTTGAGACTTGAGATCAGTGTATCAATAGGTCAGATTGTAGTACCTACCCCTGTGGGCTTACAATACCAAATACCATTGATCAATATTCAAAAAAACTGGAAGAACCGCTACAAGCACGCTGCAATGTAGTTCCAGATGGTTCCAATTGTAACTAGTGATTCCTATTATAATAGCAAGCGGTTTGGCGCTAGGCAATATATCTGGCATCTATATGAACCCCTCTTTTATTTAATTCCCTCAAAAAAACGGTGTTAATAGGCAGAAAGACCTCAATCCCTCTACATGTTTAAAGTATTCCTATAATCATTTCTCCTCTGTCTCTGTTTATAAAATTTATTTAGATACCAACCTGCTATAGCCATGCAGATTGAATTTGTCGCATTCAATAATGTGGCTCCAGTTGAAGTCATTCCTATTTCTAACATGAAATCATTGTATAGCAACCCGAAATTTGGAGACAGCGCTGTAGTTGTGGTCTGGAAATATATAAGTTCAGTTGTAAATTGTAAATGCAAGATTTAATACCTTTTTTTGTGATTGAAAGGTTACTGGTAGCCAGGAGGCCTTTCCAGTTTCACCAGGACAGGCAGGCGAGCAAAAGCCAGGAGGGCTGCAAAGGCTCAGCCAGGATTAACTAACAACTGCCCGAGCGCCTCTGAAGGAGACCTGACAACTTAAGAGCAATTGCTTCGCGAATGAATCTACGACCGGATCGGAATCGCGACCCGTTGAGAAGATTCGGCGAGAAACTCAGCGAGCTAGTGCATGGTTAGGTTAGGTTGTACATCGACCTCTTTGTCGAGTTCGACAAGTACGGTTACCGCGGTCCCTAAGCTTGCTCCTAGAAATTTTATACCGTAAACGATGCAGAAGATCGAGCAATGTGGAGGAGACAAATAATTATTATTTACCACTCTGTCACAGAACAAGATAGTAGGTAAACAAGGAAATGCACACGAGATATTACGTAAAAGATTAAGTAAGAACAATGCTTACACAAACCGATAAAGTGTCTTGAAGATAACCGAATCAAGAAAAAAATTACTAAGATGTGTGTGCACTATACAGCTCATTTTAAAACTCAGCATTACAATAATGTATTTAGCAAATCAGACCGTATTTGAATCAGAATGTATTTTTAGTATTTTATTTGGATTTCGCGATTTGTATTTAAATTATAACTTTACAGTTTTCGTGGTGGTCCGTATAATAGTCATCGGTGACCACGATAACTATAAAGTATACGAAACATCATAAAAATCGGATCACATGAACATTATTAAAAAAAATGTCTCAAACGCATTCTAGAGTATTCTGATTACGTGGGCAGGAAAAATATGGTAGTGATAACCCCAAAAAAAATTAGTCTCCAGGATAGTCGATACTATGACAATTTTTTTTTTTTTTTTTTATGATTGAAGGATTACTGGTGGCCCGGAGGCCTTTCCAGTTTCACCAGGACAGGTGGGCGAGCAAAGGCTCAGCCAGGAGGGGTGGGATTTGCTAACAGCTACCCGAGCGCCTCCGAAGGAGACCTAACAACTCAAGAGTAGCTGCTTCGCGAATGAATCTACTACCGGATCGGAATCGCGACCTGCTGAGAAGATCCGGCGAGAAACTCAGCGAGCTGATTCATGGGTTAGGTTGCACGGCGAACTCTTTGTCGAGTTCGACGAGTACGGTTACCGACGTCCCTAAGCCTGCTCCTAAAGCTGAAGGCGTCTAGTGCAAACGTTATTGGATCTGAGGGATCCGTAAGGACGTGTCTAGGGCGTCGACGGTGACTGGCTCCTGCATGATCAGGATTCGGGGAGTAGTCAGCGGCGGCTACGATAAGGCGATTATCATGACGCATAGCCTTATCGAAGTACCATTCCGACGCTGACTTCATGTATTTCTGGATAGATTCGAGGCCCAGGTCGTCGTGTAGGTCAACGTTCCTCACGAACCACGGAGCTCCGACGGCTAACCTGCAAAAGCGGGATTGTAGAGATTGAAGGGTGTCTATGTGTGTGCGGGCCGCGTGAGCGAACACCACACTCGCGTAAGTCATGACGGGCCTTATGCAAGTTTTGTAAAGTGTCACCTTGTTCCGAAGGGACATTTTACTCCGCTTACAGATCATGGGGTAGAGTCTACCGAGAATAAACGCGGCACGGTCACGGACTGATTTTATATGCGGGCGGAATGTCATCGATGCATCCAGGGTAACGCCCAGGTACTTGACCTTCCTGGCCCAGGGTATGGATTGACTAAAGAGAGTAATCGGGGGTGTGAGATTCCTCCTCCTAATACGGGAGGAAATCCGTGTGGAGCTTCCCCTCTGAAATAGCACCGCAGTACTTTTCGCTGGGTTGATGTCTATGCGCCATTTTCGGAACCACTGTCCTAGGGCTGCGCTCTGAAGCTTCTTCGCGATTAGGGACTTGTTTCTACTGGAATAGTAAACAGTCGTGTCGACGGCGAATAAAGCTAAATGGGTCGGCGGCGACCGGGGAATATCGTTAACGAATAAGCTAAATAGGAGGGGTGAGAGGACAGAGCCTTGCGGGACTCCAGCTGTGAGAGGTCGTGGGGAGGAGCGGGTTCCCTCGACTCGATATCGAAAAGAGCGGTTCGACAAGAAGTCCCGTATGATGAGCACGAGACTATCCGGCACGCCCATGTTGAATAGTTTGAAAATCAAACCGTTGTGCCAGACTTTGTCGAACGCTTTTGCGACGTCGAAGAAGAGAGCTCCCGTGTATAACGGTTTTGGTCGATTAAGCCCCACAAGAATGTGCTCCGTGAGGCGGTGCACCTGTTGAACGCATGAGTGATTTGTACGGAATCCGAATTGTTCATCGATGAGAATGCCCTTGGATGAGACGAAGTCTCTGAGGCGTTTGTAGAGCAGACGCTCATACAGTTTGCCTAAAGACATGAGGAGGCTAATCGGGCGGTAGCTCGTCGGATGATTTTTTGGTTTACCGGGTTTATGTATGCCGATAACGTCCGCTTCTTTCCACACCGCGGGAAAGATACAGTTCGCCATAGCGGCATTGAAAATAGATGCCAACATCACGATGAGTTGGACGGGTAGAAGTTTAATAACGCGGTTGGATATACCGTCGGAACCGGGAGCCTTGCGAGGACGTAGGTCTTTGATCAAGTCTTTAACTTCCATCGGGGTGACGGGTGGTAACGCGTCCGAGGGTGGCAAGGAGACTCTGCGTTCTACCTCACTGTCTACTAATTCTACATGAACAGGGTCCACGGATTGAGTGCTGGGCGTGCACTGGGTTTGCAATGTATCGGCCAGCAGTTCTGCTTTTTCATCATCATCAAACGCCGCGAGTCGGCCTGAGGCGCCTACGAGGGGGGGCATAGTTACTACCGTATCCGATTTGAGAGTACGAGCTAAGCGGTAGTAAGACCTTTGAGAGGGCGCGAGTCTTTCTAAGAAATCAGACCATCTGGCATCTCGGACTTCGGCGATGCGAGACTTTACGTCGCGTTGTAGGGCACGCATTCGAATTCGATTTTCCCCGGTAGGATACCTGTCGTAGGCGCGTATCGAGGCGTTCTTAGCTCTAAGGAGTTCCCTAATATCGTCGGACAATTTGAAGCGGTGAAGGAAGTCCTCCGCTACAACTTGTTTCGATGACCTATCTAATGTCGAGGTGATGTGTGACGTTAAGATGTCTATGGCTTCAGCGGTATCCTGAGGAGACGGGGTAGAGTCCGGGCTAAACGGGAGCGATGGTGGATCAGATTCAGCCAGGCTGATGCCCAGCGTGTGCCAATCCACCACAGTCCTCGTGACGGGAACGGAATCGGGAGCGCGACCGAGCTTCATAACGACGGGACGGTGGTCTGAATCTAACTCTGAAACTACTTCGATCGAGTGTAAGCGCAGAGTTACGTTTTTTAATAACGCTATGTCGAGTATATCCGGGCGATGCGCGATATTTAGCGGGTAGTGAGTCGGGGTTAGCGGAGCGACGATATCAAAGGCGAGATCATCGACTAACGCGTCAAGCCGCCTGCCATTCGGGGTTGTAGTGTGTGAGTTCCACCTGATGTGTTTACAATTTAGGTCGCCCGCCAGAATGACAGAGCTCCCCATGCCGAGCAGCGCCTCGATATCACTGCTTAGAACGATCTTATCCGGTGGAAGATAAACGGACGCGATAACGATCGGCGCGTGTCCCGTCAGTAAGATTCGGCACACTGATGCTTCGATATTAGCGAGCGCGGGAGGATCGAGCGGAACGCAATGCAGGGCTCTTCTATAGTAAATGACGGTACCACCACCACGAGCAGAGAGCCTGTTGTTCCTGACCATGTTATAGTTCGCGATTTTAGGGTCACGGCGCGCGGGCTTAAGTAGGGTCTCCTGCACTAAAAAGATATCAATTTGATGGTCACGCAAAAAGTCAGAAACCTGATCACGTTGATTTGCGAGACCGTAAGCGTTAAAAAATCCTATCGTTACGGATAGGGGCTTTATTCTACTTATATACGCCATTGATTACCGGCGGAGTGAGGGGAGGACGTACGTATTTAATGACGCGTATACGTCGGCGTATTCTTGCACAACGGCGATAAAGTGTTGTGCAGTGGAGGCAGCGCGAATGGCGTCGCCCAAAGCGTTAACGCGCTCAAAGTTGATCGACTGAAAGAAGTCAATCGCTAAAGCGAGATTGTCGGACGCGGTCGGAGGGCAAGTCGCGGGAGAGGGACGAGTCGCGGGGGCGGGACGAATTGCGGAGGAGGGAGTTGTAGCCGTGTTCGTGTACGGCAGCGGTTTCGCCCAGGCCGAGACACTGGGCACCGGCGCCGGAACGAACGCTGGCTTAGCCTGCGACACAGAGGGTGCCGAGGCTTTGATGTCTGGGCCGGAAGCTTGGAGGCGGTTTTGGCGGGCGACGCGTCGATTTATTTTAGGGGCTCGGGGGCATCCGCGGTAATTTGCGGGGTGACCCTGTGTTCGACACAGGACGCAGCTAGGCGGTTCCGTCGCGGCTTTTTGATCGCGAGTGCATAGGGCCGTGGCGTGATCGCCTAAGCACTTGACGCATCGGGGGCGCGCGTGACAATTACGGGAAGAATGCCCGTATAATTGGCAGTTATGGCACTGGCTAGGTGTGCCTTTCTTGTGTGGGGTTTCGACTGCGATTCCGGAAAGGCTACAGACCGTTCGGATGTTGAATATTTGCTTACCCTCGGGGGTAGGCTGGAGGGCGACGAGAACCATATTATATGGCTCCCTTCCGCGGCCTGTATGTATGCGGTGTACGGAGTTAACCAGTAGGCCTTGTTCGAGAAGGTCGGCCTTAACTAGCTCGGCATCCAACTCTTTAGGGATGCCACGTATAACGGCACGGAGTTCGCGCTCCTCCTGGAGCGTATACGTGTGGAAACTTATACGCTCCTTACGGAGGTAAGAAGAGAGGGCCCTATGGTCGTCGGGTGTTCGAACCTTAATTTGAATGCCGTTCGCGAGGTTACGGGCATTCGTGAAATTGATATTTTTGGCCTTAAGGGCCAGGGAAACTCGTTCCCAAGCTGCCTTCTCTTGAAGGATTACCGGGGGAGGGGTCTGGGTTTTATTTTGTGCCACCGGACGCGGCGACGGAGTGGCACGGGCTGGAGGCGCAACGGGAGTCTGAGGGCGGGGGCGCGACGCGTTCGCGGCTTTGCTAATTTTAGCGGCCACGGGAGCTCGAGACTCCGCGGCACGCTTCTTACCCTTTTGCACCAGGGTGAATCCATCCGTCGATGAGGCGGGGGCGAGGTCGACCTCCATCTCCGAGTCAGAGTCGGAGGACGAGGAGGCGGGCTCAGGTGACCTACGAGTAGGTGTTTTGGAGGGTGCGACGGAGGCCGCGGATGATCGCGCTGCTGGAACGGTGACCACGGCGGACGACGCAGCAGTTTTACTCGCCAGTATAGGCGACGCGGGAACGGCAGGCACGACGGAGGCTGCGGTGCTCGATGCAGAAGCTTTGCACGCAGGTACAGGCGACGCAGGAGCAGCGAGCTCGGCGGAGTCCACGAGAGGGCTCGCGGTGTGATCGGCCTTGAAGGCCTGAAACTCGGAAGTGAGCTTTGGGTAGCGAAGCCGGAGAAATTCCGCAAATACAGCGTCCATGATGGCTACGTGCCCAGGTGGGGCTACCCTGGGTCTTAGAAAACACTCGCCTTGCGGCGAGGCCCCAACATCTCTGACCTGAGCGGTTCTATTGAACACAGGTGGCGATGCGGCACGATTACTACAGGACAAAGAAAAAAACACAACAAAACGGAAATTACAAAAAGAAACAAAACAATTAAACACTTCCAGGAAGACAGTTTGTCGGCAGATGTACCACGAACACAGAAATAACAAAAGGAAACAAAACAAATAAAAACTTCCAGAAAAAACACTTGGTCGGCAGATGTACCACGAACACAGGCCGCGCGAACAATGGCCAGGCTAACAAAAGCCGGGCGAACAAAGGCCGGGCAATCGAGTCGATGAGCACGTCCGCACGTGACGGGGGCCTCTATCGGAATGACTACTATGACTATATCGAGGCCATGACTTCGTACAAATCGCATGTCTCATTATGCAATTTTATTTCCAAGAGCTATTTATTGAACAGAATCATGATAATTTACGATTTAATTGTTAATTAACTTATAGAGAAATGAGTTATACAAGTGATGCTCCCACCCAAAAGGATGAATTCAAGGTGTATTCTTTTTATTTATTTAAATTAAATGTTAATATGAAGATATTATCCAGTGGTGTGAACCTAATAAATAAATTTAAAAAAGGGAGTATCTTTAGGGACTATCTGTCAATGTAAACCCCTTCTATTCTATTTTATCCTACTCATTGATTTTTATTTTATTGCTTAAGTGGTGGACGACCTCACCCATGGCCCACCTGGTGTTAAGTGGTTACTGGAGCCCATAGACATCTACAACGTAAATGCCGCCACCTACCTTGAGATATGAGTTCTAAGACCTCACCCTTCAAACCGAAATGTATTATTGCTTCACGGCAGAAATAGGCAGGGTGATGGTGCCTACCCGTGCGGACTGACAAGACGTCCTACTATGCAAATACTTATAATTTTGTAAGTTTCATTTTTACTGCACAATGTTATTCTTTCACTGTGGAAGTCAATCGTGAGCATTTGTGAAGTATGTATTTTATTAGAAAGATCGGTACTTGCCAATGGGATTCGAACACCGATGCATCGCTAGATACGAATACACCGGAAGTCTTATCCTTTAGGCCACGAGGACTTAAATTAAATCACCAAAAATTTGAATGAAGTCATCGTGGCCCATAGAACAAGACGGCCGGTGCATTCGTATTGAGTGATGCAGCTTGTTCGTATCCGTAGACAGGTACCAATTTTTGCAATTAAATATGTACTTACTTGTTCACGAATGATTTTCACGGTGAAGGAATAAGAACACCGAGTAATAAATAAAAAATTATAATATGCGTAATTACTGATGATAAGGATCGTAGATTTAGAACTCAAGTCTCAAGATGACCGGCGGCATTAACGTTGTTGATGTCCATAGGCTCCAGTGACGTCTTAACACCAGGCGGGCCGTGAGCCCGTCCACACGTCTTACCACAAAAAAGGTTTATTATTGCAATAGGGGGGAGGTAGTACGACACTGACAGAACACTGTCTATTACTCGGCCGAGGAGAAATGCGTCCCGATTTGGAGTGTGGGGTGGCTCATATATAATACATACACCACAATTGAGGCTTTGACTTTGTGTTTCAAGTGTGGCAGTTCAGTCACTGGTCTTACGATTTCTACTGACTCGTTCTCTTGTGTTTGTTAAAATAGCATCATACCTTTGTAGGCGTAGGTCATTATAACATGGTTTATACATTTTGGATCTTTTTTTTTATGATTGAAGGATTATAGGTGGCCCTGAGGCCTTTCCAGTTTCATCAGAATAGGTGGGCGAGCAAAGGCTCAGCCAGGAGGGGTAGGATTTGCTAACAGCTGCCCGAGCGCCTCCGAAGGAAACCTAACAACTCAAGAGCAGTTGCTTCGCGAATGAATCTACTACCGGATCGAAATCGCGACAGAGAGAATACGTTTGTATGGACCAAATGCAACCCTTGTTTCCTAAGAAGGGAATATATTAGAAGTGCTATTATTTAAAGGAACTCACAATATTAACTATCGCGGAGACACAAATCAAGTAGCCCCATCCTCCGTCCGGCGGTACCAGTTTATATTTTTTAGTTGTCATCGATTTATCGTGTGCGCGGGCGACAATCCACTAAAGACGCTTTTGGTAGGAATGAAATTCTGTGCACATCGCGTTGCTTACTACACGTTAATATTATCTATTGTCAATATATGTATGTAACGCTAAGATTCCGTCTAGTTAACGTGGCATTATGACGATATGACAAGTCTCTTGTAAACAAAAGTTATTATATGTGTGTTCAAATACGTATCGTGTTTAATTTTTTTTGTTTAAAATCTTATTTTATTTGCTTAGCAATAGGTCGTGTTATATTTTATAACCCTCCTACAACACGGTAGATACATTCCTACAAAGTCCCGTGTTATGCGAAATCGTGTTATATGAGACTAGAACAACAAAAGGAGAGTATTTTTTTCTGAATGTAACATCTCAACTATGTCTGTATGTATTTTTTTACCTTGCTTCGTAACTTAGATTTTAATTATTTTTTTAAATCTAGATGCGTAGCTCATATCCCTCCTGGTATCAAGGGGCTACCAAAGCCTATAGAGATCGGAACGTGAACACCACCAACTTCAGATATAAAGTCTGAATAGTGAATAGGGTAACGACTGTCCTATCCCTCGAAATCGAACGCATGACTTCTTCGCAGCAAATAGAATATCTAACCCTGTGACCACTAATTTCAAACTAACTTATACAAATAGTTTAGTAAATCGACCCATAGACACAGTCCACTGAGTTTCTCGCCGTATCTTCTCAGTGCGTCGCGATTCCGATTCAATGGTAGATTCTGTGAAGCACTACTCTTGGTAGAGCTGGTATTAACAAATTCTCTCAGATTGAACGACTTAGACTACCAACTAGGTAGCTTAAAAAACAGTAGATCGTGTAACACGGCTTTCGCCAACAAAATACAATTCATAATCTATCCATTACTTTATCAACACGTCCATTGAGTAATACTTAGATTAATATAAATAATCGGCTTACTAAATCTCTAGGTTTTGGATGCGATAACAAAATCACAATAACACAATTTTGAAACAGGTGGCTTTAGTTACCACCACACTTGTAACGTAAGCGAATTTTACATATTAAACAGAAATAATTAAAATAAAAAACATCGGCCTGTGTAATATCATCATGTGAGAGAAAACACGTGCTGTTCGTTAAATGAATATAACGTGTGTACAAGACTTTTCCACTTCTATTTCTCTTATTTAATGTTTTGATTAAAATTTTTTCGCATACTCTTAACATTTTTATAACAGTGGACGTTCTTGAGCTGAGAAAAAAACCGCCATCATATGAATATTATGCTAACTACCTACCGTCTATTTTTCTATAAAAGTTATTTTTGGACTTTTCGGAAATCTATCTATCTGTCTTTCAGCTTACAGACATCCACTGCTGGACATAATATTGTCATAATAAAAATAAAAACTCGATCACTACAAGTCTCGAAAACCAAAGAAATACTATTAAAATTATTTTATGACTAACATCATCAAGCCAAGTGCCGGTTTTCATTAATATTGGAACAAATATCATTCTGTAGTTCTTACGATAGGTCGCAGGATACCAGTCAAACCCAGAATCACGCTAATAGCCTTTACAAGATAAAGTTGCATAGTGTGTTACGAATAACAAAATTCAGACGGTTAGTGTACCGACCGTGTTAGTGTCTATTAACCGTCCAATGATATCAAGATCGAAGATCAAAAACTTCCCTGGTTTATTCACAATAGCTAATCATTGTACCCTAAAACTTCAACGGTATCTATTCAACTATATACATTAATGTGATATTGCTTTTTTTTAAATTATATACATAAACATAAACATTATATTATATACATAAAAATAATATAAAAAATATATTATGTCCTATTAAATCACACTTGGAACCATAATATTTTAGACACCTTTATAAACAGACACTCTCGCATAAGTTTTTGCTCAATAAATCTGCTGTAGATGCCATAAGCTTCGAGCCAACATAAAAATGATAAATTTAAACCTAGGCGCCAGTATTTAAAATCATTATGACTGGGCTTATTTTATATAATGTTTACACATAAAATCGTAATCTTTCAGTATCCGCATTGTGCCGTCAAAATACAGACATTTTTATGAAAGATGTTTGTTAGTAACTTTCCATTAATATTAGTGAAAACTTGTTTGAATTACAATAAGACAATTTGTTTTAAAAAAAAACATGTGTGAAGTAATATTTTTTACAGAGACGTTACTGATAATTCAATAGCAACATGGTCGTCTCTACTTCTATTCTTATCTTAACCACACTGCTGTTGGTTTGACTTTGTTCGATAGAACTATTTAAGTAAGGTATTTGTACAGCTGGAATCAGATACCAGCCATGAATGAACTCCGGTATACGAAATATCTCTAAGTGGCAATAGGCTTACGTTACCTCACCGTGGTCACCTCAGACCAAAACTGGCCACAGTAGAATATGTTGTTATCGTCGCATATTAAGTAAGCGGGAGACCAGATTATGGCCTATTTTATAAGTACATCTAATAACCTTTTAAATTATTAAACTGACCAACAAATTTACTAAGCACCTGTAAATAGTAACATAATTCTGGCATTGAACTGTTACTACGGGTTCCCATGCATAAGGCAATCTAAAAAGTATATTTAAGTTCAGCATAGGGAATACATTGACAATGTCATGCCTTATGAATACATAACACAGGGGAAGGTACTAGCTTGGAGTCGAAATGTGGTACGTTTGTTTTTCTTTTGATGAAGGCTTTGGACGTGGACCCGTGACGGGCAATTGAACTAATGAACAAAAATAGTCTAGTCAACGCTATAATGACGTAGGGGTAGTGATGTAACATTGCACAACCCACAGTCTGGGATGACATAGCCTTAGAACCTTCAACAATACGATCAGAAGTAATAGAAGCCATATCTCAACAAAAGAGTAATAAAGCTCCAGGATTGAATCATATCACGGCAGAAATAATCAAATCGCTGGGAGATAAGGATGTGAATACAGTGCATAGCATCTGTAATTACGTATGGCAACATGGCGAGTGGCCTAATGACTGGACTGAATCGATCATATTGCTGATTCTTAAAATAGGGAAAGGAGCTCTATCAACTAGGAAGTGCGACAATTATCGCACGCTAGCCCTTTTCTCCCATTGCAGCAAAGTTCTACTGTACATAATCAAGACGCGCTTGTGCCACTTTCTAGATTGGCAAATTCCCCAGAAGCAAGCTGGTGCCGTTAAAGGGAAGGAAGGAATATGTGAACTAATCCTCAATATCAGGCAGCATATCCAGAGTTTTTTTATGGCCGGACGAGCTCACAGCCCACCTGGTGTTAAGTGGTTACTGGATCCCATTGACAACATATAACGTAAATGCCATCACCTACCTTGAGATATGAGTTCTAAGGTCTCAGTATAGTCACAACGTCTGCCCCACCCTTCAAACCGAAACGAATTACTGCTTCACGGCAGAAATAGATAGGACGGTGGTACCTATCCGTGCGCACTCACAAGAGGTCCTACTACCAGTTAAAATCATATGAGTTCGCCACCCCGATGGTCATATGTTTTATTAACTACAGTACAGCCTTTGATTGCGTCAAATGGGACCATCTGGGAAAATACCGAGGGATTTATGAGCACCGCAACATCTTGTCCTACTTGTCATCAGAGTGGAAGAAACACTCTCTGCCCCCTTTAAATTTAAGAAAGGCGCAAGGCAAGGCAGCATTCTATCTCCAGTCCTTTTTAATATCTTTTTAGAGTATATAATGAAATGGACTTCTGAAGACTGAGATGGTGCAGCTACTATAGGTGTGGTAAAATTGACCAACCTCCGATACGCAGATCCGACACCACTCTTCTCGCGGCCAATGAAAGCGAAATAGTTGCTCACATGAATAAGCTTGAAAACATAAGCCTCGACCTTGGCCTTGCCTTGGCCGATCCAAAACAAAAGTGATGGTAATATAGTGCATAGGCAAACACGGTGTCACTGCATCTGGAAAACAACGGAAAGATTCATATACCTGGGCTCCGTGATTGCGAATAGTGGATTTTACGAGCCTGAGATACGAAGACGTATAGGGACAGCAAAAAGTGCCATGTCTCAGCTCGATAGCATCTGGTCCGATAGAAACATCTCCATAAAAACCAAGCGTAAGCTTGTGACAAGTCTGGTGTTTTCTATCTTCTTATATGGGGTGAAGATATGGACTCTAAGAAAGGCTGATCGAAATCGCGTTGACGCGTTTGAGATGTGGTGCTGGAGGAAGATGCTGTGGGTTTTCTGGAGGGCACATCGGACCAAAGCATAAATCCTGGAAGAATTACGTAAAATTTTCTAGTTTTTCGGTCACGTTGCGAGGAAAAAGGGTGACAATCTGTAAAAACTACTCATTACTGGCAAAGTGTATGGAAAGAGGCGTAGGAGTCGTAGTCCCATGCGCTGGTCCTATCCGATTAAGATGATATTGGACTCCAGCGTCAATGTCGCTATTCACTGCGCAGAGAACAGGAATGAATGGAGGAACATGGTCCAAACAAAAGTGCTCCGTGATGATCACGACCCTCAACTCTGAGGAACACAAAGCAAGGAGTAGGAGGAACTATCCTGTATTAAATGGCCCACTTCGACGATAAGAAAACTATGAATAAATAAAACAATTCAGTATATCGTAATTATATCGATTCTCTGATTTGTAGAACTTCATAAAATCGATACATACTATGTAATCTGATTTGATTTGAGATTTAGGACTAATCCTAGTTTACTGTAAAAAAGGAAATACCAAATTATTGCCGATAATCATCATAAAAAAAAAGTCATTAACTTCTAATCGTATAATTTTTATCATATAAGTGTATATAATGATCAAATCAATTTTTTGTCTATTTCCTGTAAGTTAACAACAAAGATGTGTGGCGTTTTATTATGCGTAAGCCGGAACGCACGAGATGTGGAAAAAAGGATATAGTCTGTGACGCGATACCTTTTTACCGCCAAATATGAAAAACATAAAAATAATTTATAATGTGTTAAATAACTAATTTAATGTAATTACTTTATGCCGCTACAACAATAAAATTTATATTGTTCCAACTGTGGTGTTAATTACATAAAACACGACCAGGCGAAATAAAGAAGGGACTCTATATGCACTCCCTCATTGGTGACCCCGACGTGATCGATCGTTACAAATAGAGATCGAGTAGAAACCATATACACCTGGCGCAGCATCCAGACAAGGTCGAGTACAAACTATATACACCTGGCACAGCATTCAGGCAAGATCGTCTACGAACCATATACACTTGGCGCAGCATCGCCGCGCACAGCAGAGTGATCAAGTACAAGCGGTTAAACACCTGGTGCGGCATTCCACAACATTTTGTGTTTTCTGATTAACTCAGTGAAGTGTTTTATATTTTTTATTTTATTTTAATCTTAATACTTCTTCATATTCTCCGCCTATACTGTAACTTTAATTTTGTTACATAATTGCATATATAACAGCTTTGTCTTTGTCGACATAAAAAAACAAGAAAAACAAAATGTTAATTTAATTTAAAGGTTCCTTTTGTAACAATAGGCCTTCATTGCTCCGCCAATTCATTGTATAACATTGTAGTGAATAATAATATTAAGGTATTATTGTACGATTAGTAGTAAGGAAATATTTGTTTTTACGAGGCAAAATAATTACAGTTTTAGGTCTTATCTACATAAATGTTTTAAAGTCAATAGTCAGGAAATGTAAGTCGGTGCTAACATCACATCTGTATTTGACTAATTTCTATTTTCTTGTTTACTATAATTTTATTTCATTGTTTTACTGTGTCTGTTATTGTCAGTATTTTGCCATCTTTTACTATAATCATTAATTTTCAATTTCCTCTTTACTTATTATTATTATTTTTTAAGTTGTTACATTGTATAAGTGCTTAGTTTTTTTTTTTTTTTTACAATTGTAAACGTAATGGAGGCAAACGAACAATTAGTAAGAGAAGAAAATACACTGTTACAACAACAAAATGCCATCCTAAAGGCTGAATTACAAAAACTTAAAATGCAAGGCATCGATAAAACGGACCCACCCCCCACAGACCCATTATTTCTTCAACCTACCTCCGTATGCAGAGTAGCCATAAAACTTCCTCCCTTCTGGCCTGATCGGCCTGCAATTTGGTTTGCTCAGGTAGAGGCACAGTTCTCGATTTCAGGCATCTCCGCTGACCTAACTAAATTTAACTACGTGATTGCTCAGTTAGATACCCGAGTTATTGGGGAGGTAGAGGATATTATTCTCCAACCACCACCTGAGGACAAATATGGTCGCCTCAAATCCGAGTTGATCCGTAGGTTGTCCACGTCTGAGGAGCAACGTGTTAAGCAACTTGTCAGTGATGTTGAGTTGGGTGACCGCCGTCCTTCGCAGTTTTTACGTTATCTTAGATCATTGGCAGGAAAAACCCTCACTGATGAAAATTTGCTTCGCCAGCTATGGATGCGTTGCCTCCCACAACATCTCCAAGCAAATTTGGCCGCCCAATCAGAACTCTCGCTGGACAAAGTCGCTGAGCTAGCGGACAAAATTTTGGAAGTTTCGCCTGGTATAGTCGCACCTCATTCATCTGCTGTTTTCTCAGCAAGCACGTCTGCCGTCTCACCCCCTTCGTTAGAAGATATCACACGGCGTCTGGATGAGGTCACGCGTCAGCTTGCTGTGCTTACTGCAGAGCGCGGTAGAAATAGGACCCGGGATTTCTCAAACCAGCGACGACACTCACAAACGCCTGGTAAGCTTCAAATGTGCTTTTACCATAGGAAATTTAATACTAAAGCTGTTAAGTATATTCAACCATGTACCTGGACGCCGCCGCCACCTTCGGAAAACGACAAAAGCAGTCAATGATGGCGACGTCTGACTGCTTAAAGGAGAGTCGCCGATTATTTGTCACCGAAAGCGCAACCAAGCGCCGTTTTTTAATAGACACAGGCTTCGACCTCTCCTGTTACCCATACCAGTGGTTAGCAAATAAGCCGGTACGTTCAAACTATACGATAGCGGCTGCCAATGGTAGTGAGATACAAACTTTTGGTTACATAGAAATGGCGCTTAATTTGGGGCTACGCCGCACATTTCAATGGCGATTTATTATCGCTGACGTCAACACCGCCATCATCGGCTCCGATTTTCTGGCGCACTATCGGTTGTTGCCAGATTGTGCCAGTAAGAGACTCGTCGATAGCATTACCGGGTTGTCATGCGTTGCTGCCGTCGCTGTTTTAGACCAGACCAGCGTCAAAGTTGTCTGCGCTCCGTCATCCCAATTTAGTGCACTTCTTGCGGAATTTTCGTCCATTACGAAGCCACTAGGACTTATTCGTGAGCCGAAGCATAACACAGTTCATTATATTCTAACCACTGAGGGCGCCCCAGTCTCTTGTCGTCCGTCTGGCACCTCAAAAACTTCAAGAGGCCAAAAAGGTTTTTGATGATATGGTACAGTGCGGGACAGCCAGACCTTCGAAAAGTTCGTGGTCTTCTCCACTTCATATGGTCCCTAAGCGCGACGGCACCTGGCGACCCTGCGGCGATTATCGTGCGTTGAATTCACGTACCATACCTGACAGGTACTCAGTTCGCCATATCGGTGACGTTGGCCATAACATATCTGGGTGTAGTATATTTAGTACAATCGACCTCGTTAAGGCATATCAGCAAATTCCTGTTGCGCCTGAGGATATCTGTAAAACCGCCATCATAACACCCTTCGGACTCTACGAATTTAATTACATGACTTTTGGTCTGCGCAACGCAGGCCAAACGTTTCAAAGATTTATAGACGAAGTTGTCCAAGGTCTCGATTTTTGCTTTGCGTACGTTGACGACATATTAGTGTATTCCCGTGATGCTCTTCAACATGCTGCACACCTTCGTACTCTTTTCAAGCGATTTGAAGATTACGGAATCGTTATTAATCCAGCAAAATGCGTGTTTGGTGCTTCTGAGGTTACTTTTCTCGGAAACAGAATATCCGCCGACGGAACACAACCACCATCAGAGCGCATTCAAGCTCTAAAAGATTTTCCTCTACCACAGACTGTACAAGGACTCCGTCGTTTCATTGGGATGGTTAATTATTATCGCCGATTTCTGCGCAATGCGGCCAAGTTACAAGCACCGCTAGTCAACGCGATTGTGGCCACTGGAGGTAAAGGTCTCACACCGATCACTTGGACACCTCAGCTCGAAGAATGCTTTAATGCCTGTAAAGATAGCTTGTCATCTGCAGCTCTGTTGGCACACCCTTTGCCTAACGCTGAACTAGGGCTTTTCACCGACGCTTCCAGTTCTCACGTTGGTGCCTGCCTTCAGCAGAAAGTCGGTGATGCTTGGCAACCCCTGGGTTTCTTTAGTAAAAAGCTGAATCCCCGACAGTACCAGTGGCCAGCATACTACCGAGAACTTCTTGCGGTATATGAGAGTGTGCAACATTATCGACACTTCCTAGCCGCACAGCACGTAACGATTTATACGGACCATAAGCCATTAGTTTATGCGTTCTCGCAACGTCGCGAAAGGCTTCCTCCGGTACAGTTAAATCAACTGTCTTTTATTTCGCAGTTTACCACGGACATTGTCCATATAAAAGGGGAGGACAATACGGTGGCGGACGCCATGTCCCGCATCGAAGCTGTTAGTTTTGAAACTGACCATTCTGCTCTCTCCGCTTGCCAAAAACTTGACGACGAATTGAAAAAGTATCGTAACGATGCGAATTCTTCTCTAAAACTAGAGAACGTCGTAGTTCCTGGCACAAACACTGTTTTGGTCTGCGACATGTCAACAGGGCGACCACGCCCATTTGTATCGGAACCTATGCGAAAGAAGATTTTTGCTCAGCTACATAATCTTAGCCATCCTGGTACTAGATCAACCATTCGATTGATCTCAGACCGTTTCGTGTGGCCTGGCATTGCCAAAGATTGCCGTTATTGGTGCCAAACCTGCGTTGCTTGTCAGCGAAGTAAGGTGACGCGGCATATAAAATCTCCACTTGGACATTTCTCCAGTCCTACGTCTCGACTGAAGCATGTCCATATTGACATCATAGGCCCTCTTCCATCTTGTTCTGACTTCCAATACTGCCTGACTGCTGTGGATCGCTACACTCGATGGCCCGAAGTTTGGCCTATGCACGGAATAACAGCAGAAGAAGTGGCGAGCACCTTTGTAGCCGGTTGGATTGCTCGATTCGGAGTACCTGCTGTCATCACTACCGACCAGGGACGACAGTTCGAGTCGGACCTTTTCAGACGCCTTACTAATTTATGTGGTACTAAACGTATACGCACTACTAGTTACCACCCTTGTGCCAATGGGCTCGTGGAGCGCATGCATAGACAATTAAAGGCCTCTCTGATGTGTTATGATGATTCGTGGTTGAATGCATTACCTTTGGTCTTATTAGGAATGCGTTCGGCTTTTAAAGAAGATCTACAAGCAACAGTAGCGGAATTGCTTTACGGAGAAACATTAACGCTTCCAGGGGAACTGTTAGTACCTCCCGGTCTTTCTGGCTTCGAGGACCCGACGGATTTTGTCGTAAAGTTAAGACAGCGTATGTCTAAATTGCGTCCCACTCCATGTTCCTCACACACTAAACCATCACCTTTCATATTTAAAAATCTTTCCACTGCCTCTCATGTCATGCTCAGGGAGGATTCGGTTAGACGTTCAATGCAACCACCTTACTCTGGTCCTCATAGAGTTATATCTAGAGCCGAGGACGGAAAAACGTGGTCGATTGATGTAAAAGGGAAACAGATGACGGTCAGTGTCGACAGAATTAAGCCAGCTTTCGTCGAGCATTCTTTAGTAGATCTCGTTCCAGCACCAGCACCGCGGGTTTCTGTGCCTCAACCAGCGCAACCGGATGCTACTAATGTCCCTTCATGTCCACTCGTGCCTTCGGCACCTCTAACTGCTACTCCTACACATACACCTCAATATACCACCCGGTCAGGTCGCAGAGTCCACTTCTCCAAACCTTTCGACCTATGAGAATTTTTCTCTTTTTCTGCGGATTCTCCTTCTCCGTAGGGGGGTGGTGTGGCGTTTTATTATGCGTAAGCCGGAACGCACGAGATGTGGAAAAAAGGATATAGTCTGTGACGCATTACCTTTTTTACCGCCAAATATGAAAAACATAAAAATAATTTATAATGTGTTAAATAACTAATTTAATGTAATTACTTTATGCCGCTACAACAATAAAATTTATATTGTTCCAACTGTGGTGTATATACATAAAACACGACCAGGCGAAATAAAGAAGGGACTCTATATGCACTCCCTCAGATGTTAATAGTGCTTTAGATTTATTTTAATTAAAAGTAATCTATCGATTCAGTCCCCTGTTTTTCTTGTCATCAGATTATTTTCCACGATTCGAATACTTTATTTACAGTTTTCGTGGTCACTGATGACTGACTTTAGTTTTTTATTCATTTGAGGCATTCATTTTCGGAGTTCATAAATATTAACGGATTAAAAATTATAAATTTTAAGTACCGACTTTGTAAAACATGCCCCGTCCCTTTATGGTATATGCGAGTAACCTACGCGGCCCGCACCCAGTAAAACTTCATTAAAATATACATAGTATGTTTTCAATAGATATAATCAACAACAAAATTTTTAGAAGTCGTCGTGACCTAAAGGATAATTCCTCCGGTGCATTCATGTTGATTCGAGCGATGCACCGTTGTTCGGACCCCAGGCGGGTACTTATTTTCTAATGAAATACGTACTTAACAAATGTTCACGATTGACTTCCACGGTGGAGGAATAACACCGTGTACTAATAATCAAACCCGCAAAATTATAATTTGCGTAGTTACGGGTGGTAGGACCACTTGTGAGTCCGCATGGGTAGGTGCAGCCACGCATGGCTGGGGCAGCCGTTGTAACTATACAGAGACCTTAGAACTCATATCTTAAGATGGGACGGGTGGACGGCAGACGGCATTAACGTTGTAGATGTCTATGGGCTCCGGTAACCACTTAACACCAAGTGGGCTGTGACCTCGTCCACCCATCTATGAAATAAATAAAAAAATACAGACAAAAAATGAAAATAACCACGACAATTTAATTAAATAAATTAAATTTAATAAAAAAAGTTAAATTTAATTAAAATCACTGACAGTCATTTTATTATATAGATTTATAGTGCTTATTTATTTATTTATATAGATATACTGATTGTGTTCTGTAGCTGGGGTCATTTTGGTTGTAAATATTCTCTAAAAATTCTGAATATAATAAATAAATAAATAAATATTTACTAACAATCACGCCACGTTAACTGGTCCCGTGGTAAGTTCGTAAAGAACTTGTGTTACAGGTACCAAATAACGGAAATAAATGTAAGATTTTTTATTATACACATACACATATTTAATATACATCCATAACCCTGGAAAAGACATTTATATTTATCATACAAATATCTTCCCTTGGCGGGATTCGAACCCGCGACCCCCTTGTGTAGTGACCATGTCACTTACCACTACACCAGACGGCCGTTATAATTATAATTTTATAATTTATAATTATAATGATTTGTCTAAAGAAAATGAAACTATGTATTAAAAAGAACGCACAAAAATATTAATATTTTTTTTTACTTTATTAAAAAAATATGGTCTTAACTTGCAAAGTAAAAAATATATATAATGATAATGATAATAAAACTACATTCATGCGTTATTCTGAATCCACGACGTGAAACGTGAAACACGAACATTGACGGTGGGGAAATGGTCGTGGCCACATCCTACACCGAAGGAACATACACCAACCACAACCCCGTTGTGGAACAGAGGACTACCGGAGTCACCACCGCACTGTCCGAATCCACCAACTCCGAGTCTACCAACACACAACATGTTGGCAGTGATAGGGACGCTAGTGTGACGAGTTCTGCACAGGTTCTGGTTTACAGTATAAAGTTGGACGTGGCGAAGTTGTTCTGAATGACCACTACCGAGCTGAAACAAAATTGTCACTTGTGCAAAATCAACTTAGGAGGGAGATGTCAACAAAGGGAAGATTGTTGTTGTTCCGAACTTCTTTCTATACCAGCAAATTTGGCTTCAAAATATCGTTAATGCAGTTCATATATTTGTCACAAATCTTCCATTGCTTAGTAGAGCTACATGAATAAAACCAAAACTATCGTTGCAAGGTTTTTAATTAAATATTTACTAAGCTGTTTTTTTTTTCTCAAGCTCAATTGCCTTTATTTTGACCTTTAACGGGTAGGTACTACTATTTCTGCCACGATGTAACAACGTGTACCGAGTTGAACACAGGACAGTGGTTACAAATTACATAATTGAGATTTCGACGTCATGTAACATTGTTGATGACAACAATTGAACGTTACGCTGTATTTGAGTCCTCCTGACCACGTTATACCAGGTGCGCCATTAGTTCATCTGTCCACTTAGAGCCAAAATGAAAAAATTCAAGTGAAATCCATAACTAACCCACATGGATCCCCATCCAGTGGCCCAAACGACCTGGTTGTCTGCAACATTGTAATTGGGGCCAGCAATCCTGGCTGGTCTCACGGCGTTGTTGACGTAAACGATTTGACTTGAAACATGTAAGATAGCAAGGTCACTCTCGAAGGTCACAGCCACGTAATTAGGGTGCGTAATGTATCGGCTCACTTGATGGACCCTGCCGCCACTGTTGCCGAATGATGAACCAACTCTAACACGCATCACACCGCTGAAAAAATCATAAACAAACCATACAATAGAAATTTGTTTTATTGAAGCACTGAAATAGGTTCACATTATTATGATTTCACTTTTTTTATTTTATTGCTTAGATGGGTGGACGAGCTCACAGCCCACCTGGTGTTAAATGGTTACTGAAGCCCATAGACATCTGCAACTTAAATGCACCACCCTCCTTGAGATATAAGTTCTAAGGTCTCAGGTATAGTTACAACGGCTGCCCCACCCTTCAAACCGAAACGCATTACTGCTTCACGGCAGAAATAGGCAAGTTACACTTACAATAAACAGTGAGCTGCAGTTAGGACAGCTCTGTTGTTGAGGATAGAACTGCCGCATCCTTGAACCCACTGGACGCCGTCACTGGTAATTAGCGTGGCAGCAAGTTCGGGATACCGGTCGATGGTCACAACCGAGCCGCCAGTAATTCGCTGCTGATTGGTTGGTACAGCTGTAAATATTTAAAAGTTTTTTTTTTAAATAAAAGTTCATAAAGAAAAAACCTCAATACCTAAATCCGGTATTTGCTCATAATCATCATCATCATTCATCATTATCCTGCCCTTCTTTCAGTCACCTGGGCTTGGCGCAACATGTTTTCTCCTTCCATACTCCTCTATCATATACCATTTCTTAGCTCACTCCCCTCTTTCACATATCGTCTTTCACGCAAATCTGGTATTTACTGTTAACATTTTTTTCTGAAAGTACTCTAACGGTTTCGCATCGAGATTATTATGTTTATTTAAAAAATTAAGACTGTTTAAATACTATACAGTTTTTGTTCACACGGAAATCAGTCATAGTTTGGAGATAATTTAAAAAAAGAACTGTATTTTATTACATACCATTCGCCCAACCAAGAACTAAAAACACAAAAGCTATAGACTGACGCATTTCTTCTAATAATGGTATTTACTTTTTTAACTTAACTATTTATACATCTTGAACAGCTATGCTATATCAGGCATTAAAATTATCTGGGAACGATAACGTTTGTTCCGAAAACTAATTATTAATGATTGTTATTAATTAAAATTTGATTATTAATATTTATTGCGTAACGGCTGAACGTACTTGAACTGGAAAAAAGGAAGTGCTGCGTTTGCTGCTAGGGGCGCTTTTCCTACTTCATACAAATTTGGGTTAACTTTTACGCGAACGAGAAGTTAACAAACTCGCACTAAGCACACTGGTGTTAAATGGTTACTAAACCGTTGACTTTGAGACACAAGATCAAGTGCTAGTTGTATTTTAAACGATTAATGCTTGTGGCACTGGGAAAAAGATAAGTTGTTTGACTCTGAAGCACTTTGTTGCAGATTTGAATTTACATATTCGAGAATTTTCTATGCCGATTTATTAAAACAATATTCACAAACGTTTTTGGCACCGGCACTGCACTATTTTTTTAATATTTTTTTTCAGCTTCTTACTCTTTTTTTTTATTACTCATGTAGGCAGACGAGCATACGGTCCACCTGATGGTGAGTGGTTACCATCGCACATGGACGTCAGCAATGCCAGGAGCAGAGTCAAGCTGCTGCCTACCGCATCTGCAACTTAAATGCACCACCCTCCTTGAGATATAAGTTCTAAGGTCTCAGGTATAGTTACAACGGCTGCCCCACCCTTCAAACCGAAACGCATTACTGCTTCACGGCAGAAATAGGCAAGTTACACTTACAATAAACAGTGAGCTGCAGTTAGGACAGCTCTGTTGTTGAGGATAGAACTGCCGCATCCTTGAACCCACTGGACGCGGTCACTGGTAATTAGCGTGGCAGCAAGTTCGGGATACCGGTCGATGGTCACAACCGAGCCGCCAGTAATTCGCTGCTGATTGGTTGGTACAGCTGTAAATATTTAAAAGTTTTTTTTTTTAAATAAAAGTTCATAAAGAAAAAACCTCAATACCTAAATCCGGTATTTGCTCATAATCATCATCATCATTCATCATTATCCTGCCCTTCTTTCAGTCACCTGGGCTTGGCGCAACATGTTTTCTCCTTCCATACTCCTCTATCATATACCATTTCTTAGCTCACTCCCCTCTTTCACATATCGTCTTTCACGCAAATCTGGTATTTACTGTTAACATTTTTTTTCTGAAAGTACTCTTACGGCTTCGCATCGAGATTATTATGCTTATTTAAAAATTTAAGACCGTTCAAATACTTTAAATACAGACTTGTGCGGAATACGGAAATCAGTCATCGTTTGGAGATAATTTAAAAAAAGAACTGTATTTTATTACATACCATTCGCCCAACCAAGAATTAAAAACACCAACGCTATAGACTGACGCATTTTCTCTTATAATGGTCTTTACTTTTTTAACTTAACTATTTATACATCTAAAACAGTAATTTGTGCTATATCAGGCATTAAAATTATCTGGGAACGATAACGTTTGTTCCGAAAACTAATTATTAATGACTAGCGACCCGCCCTCGCTTCGCTTCGGAAACATTAAAACACACATGAAACCAAAAAAATAAAATATATATATTTTTTTTAAAAGTAGCCTATTTTCATCAGGGACAATGTCGGCTTCTAATGGAAAAAGAATTTTTCAAATCGGTCCAGTAGTTTCGGAGCCTATTCGAAACAAACAAACAAACAAATCTTTCCTCTTTATAATATTAGTATAGATTGTTATTAATTAAAATTTGATTATTAATATTTATTGCGTAACGGCTGAACGTACTTGAACTGGAAAAAAGGAAGTGCTGCGTTTGCTGCTAGGGGCGCTTTTCCAACTTCATACAAATTTGGGTTAACTTTTACGCGAACGAGAAGTTAACAAACTCGCACTAAGCACACTGGTGTTAAATGGTTACTAAACCGTTGACTTTGAGACACAAGATCAAGTGCTAGTTGTATTTTAAACGATTGATGCTTTTGGCACTGGGAAAAAGGATAAGTTGTTTGACTCACTCTGAAGCACTTTGTTGCACATTTGAATTTACATATTCGAGAATTTTCTATGCCGATTTATTAAAACAATATTCACAAACGTTTTTGGCACCTGCACTGCCCTATTTTTTTAATTTTTTTTTTCAGCTTCTTACTCTTTTTTTTTATTACTCGTGTAGGCAGACGAGCATACGGTCCACCTGATGGTGAGTGGTTACCATCGCACATGGACGTCAGCAATGCCAGGAGCATAGTCAATCTGCTGCCTACCGTTTAAAATGTTACCGGTACATGTGGTTTCGCTTGGAACGTCAACAGATAGCGTTGATAGAAAATTCAAAAAAGGAATTAGAAAAGAGCGTCCCGGTTTATTATAACAACTTTTTTTTTCGGGCTGGAGGCCGTATCTTATTTGAGGTCCTCGCGCCTAGGGGGCACGCGGGGTATGTAGGACTTGACGATTTGCAGATATTGGGAACAGACTGTGGGTTCAAGGACCTTTTAAAGAGTACTTAACGGCAGGCAGCGGCTTGGCTCTGCTCCTGGCATTACTAACGTCCATGGGCGAAGGTAAGCACTCATCGATAGATGAGCCGTATGATCGTCTGCCTACAAGGGCAATAAAAAAAATTCAAACATTATTAACTATTAGAGAATAATAAATTTAATCCTCATTAAGTTTTACCTATGTAAACACAGAGCTTAGACTTAATTAGTATTCGACTTTATAACATTGTTTTGGAAAAAATTATTACAACTCATTTAAAATACTATTATCATACAGTCACCGGATAAGTCTGCGGCAGTGTCATTGTTGGTTGACGTTCGCCTCTGCTAGAGCGAATAAAGATTTTAAAAGCCAAAACTTGAGCACGAGATTACTGTGCTACCGATTTCGAGATAGACAAATTGTAAGTAGAAACTCTGTTTGTTCAAAATGAAAAAGTGATTACTCGCTTGTTTTTGTTTTGCTATAATTCTCAGCTTATAAATTACTTCACTGGAGTTCGCTTCGTGGCGACATCGTATGAATTTGTAAGCTATAACAGAACCGATGACCGGAATAAGATCAGCGGTTTATATTGATGTTTAAAAAAAATTACCCTTCCCCATTTCCAACATTGACTTTCATAGTGACAGTAAATAAGACTGACTTTTCAATTGAATTCCATTTATTGAATTTCAAGTGTACACCCATAACAACAGAAAACTCCGCCTCGTTCGACTGCTCGAGCCGGAATGTATTGTGGGTATTTTTTCCCTACCTAATCTGGTAACCTAGAGGCTTATGCCAACGTAACCGAGCGAATCCATATGTTCACTGGTCTCTATCCTGAGGACGTTGCTAACACTAGTCCTAGCAGTGCTTCGCAGGATCTACCACTGGATCGGAAACGCAACCCGCTGAGAAGATCCGGCGAGAAACTCAGTGGATCATCTGTCTTTTCTACTTTCTCCAACTATGTTTAAGTCTTTTTACGTAGATGTGGTAATAGCCTTTTTAGTCGCCACGAGTTAATTATATTTCATAGAGAACCTCTACCAGCCAATGGGGTTGTTTGAGACTTTTCGCAAATCGGATCGAATAAAGCAAATAAACGAATAAACAACAAATAGACAAAAGAACCAAAAAAATTGTGCTTAGGTTTTAGTCAGGTCTAAATAACTGGCAGCCAGTCATGCCATCCCCGTGGCATGACTAGCTGCCGTACCGAGACGGCTGACGTTTCAGGGTCTTCGTTGTTCGCCTTCCCTCTTCGCCTCGAAAGTTCCATCGGCCGAGTGTCCTTGGGGTAAGCCGCGTATTTGTATTGCAATGTCGACCGCGGTAACCTCCTTACTTTCCCCAGCTCCTGATGCTTGGTCGAGAGCGCAGGTGAGTCGTTTAGTGGATGGGGCCCTAATTACCATTATTGGGCCCGTGTTCTCACATGCCCAGGAAAATAAATAAAGAAAAAGTTTCAAAGAACCTTAATAATATGTACTTTAAATAAACTTTTATTCCGAAATTACAGACAAAAACAGGTTCTGATTATGTTTCGAACTAATTCTCAAACTCATTTTACGGACGCTTTCTACTCCACTCATGTCTTTTATCTTTTTTTTTATGATTGAAGGATTACTGGTGGCCCGGAGGCCTTTCCAGTTTCACCAAGACAGGTGGGCGAGCAAAGGCTCAGCCAGGAGGGGTGGGATTTGCTAACAGCTGCCCGAGAGCCTCCGAAGGAGACCTAACAACTCAAGAGCAACTGCTTCGCGAATGAATCTACTACCGGATCGGAATCGCGACCCGCTGAGAAGATCCGGCGAGAAACTCAGCGGGCTGTAGGGATTGGAGGGTGTCTATGTGCGTGCGGGCCGAGTGAGCGAACACCACACTCGCGTAAGTCATGACGGGCCTTATGTAAGTTTTGTAAAGTGTCACCTTGTTCCGAAGGGACATTTTACTCCGCTTACAGATCATGGGGTAGAGTCTGCCGAGAATAAACGCGACGCGGTCGCGGACTGATTTCATATGCGGGCGGAATGTCATCGATGCATCCAGGGTAACGCCCAGGTACTTGACCTTCCTGGCCCAGGGTATGAGTTGGCCGAAGAGGGTGATCGGGGGTGTATGACCTTCTGTTTAAGGGGCGAATGTACTTATTGATATTTTCAAGTAATAAGAATTTAACTTCTTGAAAACTAGATTTATTTCTATGCATTATTCTGAATCCATGACGTAAAACGTGAAACACGAACATTAACCGTGGGGTGGTAGCTATCACCACATCCTACACCAAAGGAGCAGACACCGACGACAACCCCGTTGTGGAACAGAGGACTTCCGGAGTCACCACCACACTGTCCGAATCCAGCAACGCCGAGTCTACCAACACACAACATGTTGGCAGTGATGGTGGTCCTGTGACGAGCTCTACACAAATCCTGGTTTACAGTATAGATTTGGACATGACGAAGCTGTTCCGAGTACGCGCCACCAAGCTGAAACAAATTTTTGGATTTGTACAAACCTATAAAACCAACATGAAAGTAACATAATTTTTAAGCTATTGTTTTTCTTCGTTTTGTTTTTATTGCCAACATAAAAAGATTAATATAGAACCCGCACTTATGTGTATTTCTGCATACTCAATAATGCATCCCGATTAGAAGGGTCGAATAGCTGTTATACAATTCAATTGAGCTTACGAACTTATATCTCTGTAGAGGCAGCATTCACAAGTTTTGGCATCTACGGGCTGCGATGATATTTAATACTAGAAGGACTTTTTTTATTGCTTATATGGGTGGACGAGCTCACGGCCCACCTGGTGCTAAGTAGTTACCGGAACCCATAAACATATACAACATAAATGCCACCATCTACCTTGAGATATGAGTTCTTAGGTCTCAATTTTTACACTACAACGGCTGCCCCACCCTTCAAGCCGAAACGCATTAATGTTTTACGACAGAAATAGGCAGGGCGGTAGTATCTATACGTGGGAACTCACAAGTCGTTCTACCACCAGTAATTACGCAAATTATAATTTTGCGGTTTTGATTTTTACTACACGATGTTATTCCTTCACCGTGGAAGTCAATCGTCGTCGTGATTCGTCAACCGTTGCATCGCTAGATACGAATGCACCGGACGTCTTCTCCTTTACGCCACGACGACAAAACATGGTCTGCCCAGTTAAAGCAATATAATAAAGTTAACATCCACAACTAACCGACATGGATCCCCATCCAGTGGCCCATACGACCTGGTTATCAGCAAGATTGTAGTTGGAACCAGCAATCCTGGCCGGTCTCACGGCGTTGTTGACGTAAACGATTTGAGTTGAAACATGTAAGATGGCAACGTCACTCTCGAAGGTCGCAGCCACGTAATTAGGATGCGGAATGTATCTGCTCACTTGATGTACCCTACCGCCACTGTTGCCGAATGCCGAACCAACTCTAATACGCATCACACCACTGAAAAAAAATGTTTACTATGAATTTTTATGTACAATACATACAGTCATGCATAAACGCATAAAAAATTATATACCAGCACAATTATTATTGTCTCTGTTATCCGACGACACAAATCTTATTCCTTTATTTAATTTCGAACCTCTCATTTAAAAATAAATATTAGTGTTTTCTCATTCTATTGCCAAGCTATTTTGAATATTTTTAATGTTTGTGTGTATTATCAAATGAAGCGGATAAAAAACTTACATATTTATTAAACGACTAGCCGTACTTGCCCGCTTCGTTGGGCATTTAAAATAACCATTATTATTTATTGTCATTATTATTAGAGAGTCCAACGCTCATATAAATATTAGCCTATTCATTAAGGACATGTATTTTCTACATGGATGCCAAGTTTCAAGTCAATCGGATGCATGGTTCAGTAGTTATAACGGAACATCCGTAAAAACCACTGTAGATTTATATATTAGTATAGAAGTTATTAGTTTTGTATGGCTGTTTACGATAGGCAAATATGACAACTTCGTACAACAAATTCGTATCACGAAATCAATCAATGTAATAAATAGAACAAAAATTGGTGCAAAAATTACGAGATTGAAATCGATTGATCAATTTAAAATGCAATATTTTTGTTGTTTAATTGTAACAGTGTTTTATGGCTAAGCTGTAAAATAGTTATGCACTTACTATATACAGTGAGCTGCAGTTAAGACAGCTCTGTTATTTAGAATAGAACTACCACATCCTTGAAGCCATTGAATGCCATTACTTGAGACGAGCGTGGCAGCTACTTCGGGATATCGGTCAATGGTAACAACCGAACCGCCAATAATCCGCTGCTGATTCGTTGGTACAGCTGCAATTATTTCAAAAATGTTTTTTTATTTTATATTAGACGTTAACAGCAGAATTTGCAAAGTAATACCTCAACAGTCAATAGTTAACTATACAATTTACCGAGAGCTATTACATAATAGCTTTAAAATGCCTCTTACTATGTTCTCTCGTGATTAATGTTTTCATTAAAATATGAAGACTGTTTAATTTTTTTTCTTCTTTACTACCCAAACCTCGTAACTTTTCTTTTTTTCTCTTTTGCTTGGATATGTGGATGAGCTCACGGCCCCCTGATCTTAAGTGGTTACCGGAGCCCATAGACATCTACAATGAAAATGCGCCACCCACCTTGAGACATAAGTTCTAAGCGTCAGTTCTATAGCACAACGGCGGCCCCATCCTTCAAACCGAAACGCATTACTGCTCGCGGCAGACATAGGCAAGGTAGTGGTCTGGTAAGTACCACGGGTACAGGCTCACAAGATACCCTACCACCAACGAATAATTTTTAGTTTTCGTTGTCACGAAACATATAAACCTTTGGAAGGAAGAAACATGATGTATTACATACCATTTGCCCAACCAATAAGTAAAAACAGGAAAGCAATGGATTGAAGCATTTCTTCTAATAATAATTTTAACGTTTTTTACATCGCTATTTATACGTCTTAATTATTTTAATCAACGCTGTCATATCAGGTATTAAAATTATCAGAAAATGATAGAGCTTGATTCGGTCAAGTTATTATTCGTTTCATATTTAAATGACTATCAAAATATTTAGATTGCAAACATATTCCTCCCAATCGGATATTGAATTCGTTTTTTTTAATTCTACATGCATGATGATTTATCAATGAACCTCGGTAACTACTTGGGACCATGTTGACCTTGATCTCATTAACGTAATGAGATAATGAGAGAATATCACGTAATGATAAACAGGTATGGCAATCACAAAAGTATAAATAAAAATATACTAAGTTATATTTAACTTTCTTAACGATCTATTTCGTTTTTAAATCAATTGGAAGTCATCCATATCGTGGTATTTCATTATTTTTAACACACTGATCTTGGAGTATGATTTCGCAATGAATTAAATCAAAACTCTAACATAAAGTTATTTATAATCTATTTTTTCGGTAAATGGAAAGAAAATATTAATCAAGTACGACGAAATGTCTTTGCGAGGAAAGACATGAGTGGAGTAGAAAGCGTCCGTAAAATGAGAGTACCAGCGAATAACTGTTTGGGTCTGAAATTCCGTCGCAGGGAAGTAGCAGACCTTCGCTTCTGTCCTTACCTTATGTGTTACCACTAACGGGAGGCGACTTGTGTAGTTTTCTTTCCCTACCTATGCTGATAGCCTTGAGAGGCTATATCAGCTTCTCCTTGACGTGTAGGTGAGCTCACGGGGCTCAAACTGGAGTGTTGCTAACACTGGCCCTAGCAAGAGCAGTGCTTCGCTAAATATACCACCGGATCGGAAACGTGACCCACTGAGAAGATCCGGCGAGAAACTCAGTGGGCTGTGTCTATGGATTAATTCGCTCATCGAGCCCTTCGTCGCAAGCGACGGATTCGACGAGGACGGTGACCGGTGCTTGTGGTACCTAAAAGCACCGTTAATGGATCGGGAGGATCCGTAATGACGTCTTTTGGGCGACATCGACTATTTACCATTCGGTCTACAGGATCGGGTATGTAATTCCCAGCGGCCACGACAAGAGGGTTCTCATGTCGTGCCGCCTTCTCAAAGCGGCACAATGATGCCGACTGTAGATACTACTTGTGTAGTGCCTTAGTTTCATTGCTTAGATGGATCTTGTCGTGTGAAAATACACGCACGCGATGACGATCGACGCGTTTTCCGTCAAAAATATACAGCGCATGTAACACTTCCATTTTAGAGAGTATAACTAAGGAGATTGAGCTGTTAAATTTTATAACCGAAAATTGAATTTTGATTTGCTGGGAAAAGGGAAAACTATGTTTTATTTTGTTGCTTAGATGGGTGAACGAGCTTACAGTCCATCTGGTGTTAAATGGTTACCGGAGCCCATAGACATCTACAACGTAAATGCCACCACCCACCTTGACATATGAGTTATGACAGAACTAAATAGGATTGTAGCTAGACTTACCCGTGTGGGCTTGCAATACGCCCTACATAAGTAATTTCCAGTTGACGATCGTAGTACGCTCTTGATAATACTCAAAGTACACTGCTGTCTATTCTCCGGTAAATCCCTTAGCCGCTGTTTACGACATCCGTGAAAAGAAATGGGCTGTTGCAATTTTATGTAATAGCCAAATATGTAGCTGTAGTTACTAAGTAAATAAAAATCTTTGGCCTAATAGAGAAGAAAGAAGCTGAGCCATTTTGACTTTACCTATTTATAGTATGTATGTCTGAAGCGGATCCTCGAATATTTTGGTCACATTGCGAGGAAAGACGACGATAACCTGGAAAAACTTATGATCACAGGGAAAGTTGAAGGCAACAGATCTAGAGGCTGCAGCCCGACTCGTTGGTCCGATCAGATCCGCACCGCTTTGGACAGTACAGTGTACAGCGCGCTGCATGACGCCGTGGACAGGGGAAAGTGGAAAAACATCTTAAGATTGAAGCTCATGGGTGATGGTGGTCACGACCCTCAGACATGAGGAACACGATTCGAGGAGGAGGATTTATAGTATACAATAATAAAGATTCTAGTAAATGAATGATGTTTTACTTTCGACCTCAATTCTTAAGCTAGTTGATGTTGTGACGGGCTGCGATGACCACTTTAACCAGGACCATCAGGTGAGTCGTGAGTCAGTGTTTACTAACTATAAATATTTATAGTTTCAGGAAATTCATTTCGTTAATCAACTTTTCTTTTTCCTATCTATGCTGATAGCCATAGCTGAGAAACTCAGCGAGCTGTGTCTATGGGTTAATTTACTGAACTATGACCGGTGCTTGAGGGACCTCCTCCTCCTGAAAAGCGCTGTTAATGGATCGGCAAGATCCGTAATGACGTTTTTAGGGCGACGTCGACTGCTTACCATTCGGTTCACAGGATCGGGTACGTAATTTCCGGCGGCCACGTAGTCATGTGCATTCTTGAAACTTACTTGAATACCATAAGGACTTCGCAAACCGGCATACAGAAATAAAAAACCATTTTGATTGCCTATAACAGGAATCTGATTCAAACAAGATTTATAGGTGCTTAAAAATGTAATTAGTTAAACTGTTCCTTTAATCTAAGCATTGTTTTGAATCCATGAACTGAAGCGAGAGACGCGAACATTTACTCCAGGGTAGAATGCACTTCCACAAGAGAATCCCCACGAGCACACCCCGACGACGACACCGTTGTGGTATAGAGGACCACCGGAATCACCTCCACATTGATCGCGGCCGCCGACGTCAAGCCAGCCGGAGCACAACATATTGGCGGTGATCGGTCTATCTATTCTCGAGTATCGCTCTCTACAGATGGCCTGATTTATCGTCCAAACTTGAACATGTCGAAGCTGTTCAGCGAAACCACTTCCAGTCTGGAAAATAATAACGCATAAAGAAATCAGCCAGGTCAGAGGATCTATCTATCCATCTCCTTCGATATTATATGTAGATTAGAAATAACAGCAATAATCTTTACGCAATCTCCTCCATGCAACCCTGTAAGGAGAGGAACTAACTAACGAAATGACACACGCAAAAAATATTTGACTTAAACAAAATATAATACACTTACAAACTTAATCAAATTTGCCATATACACACCCCAATAAAATGCATATGTACATACATATGCACACATATATTATACAAATATATAATTGTTATACAGGAAATAACTTTAAGGATGTATGTAAGCTTTTTTTTGAGTAAATAATACGTCATGTAAATTAGCACGACTAAAGCTGTTTTTAAAATGTAAAGTTGATAATAATCTACCGAATAAATTATCAGATGATATTGCTGTTGATTGCTACATATAATTCCTGCGTTATCATATTTAAAGAAATATCCCCATTTCTCATTATTTTCGGTTAGATTAAATGGTTAGAGACTCTGGGCCTAGAAGGTTAAACCTATCCTTTGATTGGAAACGCATAACTTTCTGCCGGCAGAAATATTGCCGTAATGGCATGTCATGATTCCGTACGGGTATATACGGCACTACATATTTCTTCCACGAAGCCGTCTTGTATACTCGTAAGTTCAGAATTAGACTTCATGTCTCAAGTTAAGTGGCAGGCAGCATTGACATTATGACGACTACGGGCTGCGGTAGCTGTCTGAAACGCCCGGTAGGCTGTGACCTCGCTTACCGGTCTATAGTATAATAAAATTTAATAGTTTAAAAAAACCAACAAAATACGCTTTTATAGAAAATCGAACTAAGAAATAGAAAATAAATTTTAATAAATTTGAATTAAAAATAGTGTAAGAAAAAAAGATTTTATTGTAAAAAAAGAGTGGGCTGCATGGTATCAGTAGTTATAAATATTTTATGAACAGATATGAGTAGAAAGGCTATTTTGATAATATCCTGAAAAACACCCCACGCTTTTTTACAATAAAATCATTTTTTTTACACTATTTTTAATTCAAATTTATTAAAATTTATTTTCTATTTTTTAGTTCGATTTTCTATAAAAGCGTATTTTGTTAGTTTTTTAAACTATTATTTATTTTTCATTTTTCAGTTGAATTTCTTTTTTTTAATTTTTTTTTAATACTGAATTGTCGTCGGTCCTTAATAAGTATACCAAATTTCGAGTTGATCCGACGGGGGTCAAAATCATGTTCAAAGATTCCGTTACAAACATATATACGTCTGAAGCTAATAAAAGCGTATTAAAAAGTAGGCACGATAATGGTAACTACCGCTACAGTACGCTCCGTCACGGGTAGTTATGCAAATTTATAATATTTGCAAGTTTCATGTTGCGCTGTTATTCTTTGATCATCAAAGTCGCTCGTAAGCACGTTTGGTAGATTTTCACTTAGAGAATATTGTATCTGTCCGTGTGATTTCGAACCCGGCACATTCGCGTCGCTTGGACACTTCTTACTTCTTTCCTACATTAACCTCTAATACCTGACAATTTTCTATATTAAAAGCATGTAATAGGAAATTCTAATAATAATCCTAACTACTATATCCATCCAACTTCAATCTTATGTCTCAAAGTGAGTAGCAGCATTCAGCATTAATACTGAAGTAGCTATAATTTATTTATTTATTATAAGCTCCGGTAACATCTTCATATCGGGAAGGTTCTACTGGTGGTAGGACCTCTTGGGAGTCCGCACGGGTAGGTACCACCACCCCGCCTATTTCCGCCGTGAAGCAGTAATGCGTTTCGGTTTGAAGGGTGGGGTAGCCGTTGTAACTATACTGAGATCTTAGAACTTATATCTCAAGGTGGGTGGCGCATTTACATTGTAGATGTCTATGGGCTCCAGTAACCACTTAACATCAGGTGGGCTGTGAGCTCGTCCATCCATCTAGGCAATAAAAAAAAAGGCTGTAAGGTCATCTGCCTTTTTTCCCCCCTACCTAATCGTTGGTAGCCTAAGCAGCTATTCCAACTTCACGCGAACCGGTAGGCAAGCTCACGGGCTCAACCTGAAAGAATTGCTAACACTAGCCCTAGCAAGAGCAATGATTCGCTGAATCAACTACCGGATCGGAACCGCAACCAACTGAGAAAATCCGGATCTGCCTACCAACGCCAATAACAAACTGAACCGATATTCAGTGAAAATAATCTGTCATTTCGTGATTTTACTTTAAGGAATTAATCTAAAAATATTTTTTTTGGTTCTGAGTTTCAATAGCCCCCGCACCACTTACCACTTACCACGTTACTATAAATAATAAAAAACCGGAAACAAATCAGGCACGTTCATCCGACCCCAAATTAGGATTCCTTTTGTTATCGGTACCAGAGACTGACATACTTATAGAGGTTTCAATATACTTAGTCTGGCCATAAATACTGTTACAATTAAAAGTAAACAAAATATTACATTTGAATTTGGAATCTGTCATTTTTATATGATTGCTCATTGAGTTTTCTCATTTTGGCCTCGTTTGAAGAAGGACATGTCATAGCGTTCGGAAAACACCGTGGAGGGGAGCCGGATGGTACGTAACCAAAAAAGACCTCTGGAAACTGATACTTCAATTATTATTCAAAATATGCATTCGTGATATCTCACCCTTGTAGATCCCCATCCAGCTGCCCAAACAACTTGGTTATCGGCAAGGTTGTAATTGGAACCCGCAATACGAGCTGGCTGCACGGTATTACGCACGAAGTTTATCCGTAAAACTGTACGCATGATTGCAATATCAGCGTCCTTTGTACGATGATTATAATTAGGGTGGATGATGTGCCTGTTGACCTCATGGACAACACCGCCACTATTTCCAAAAGAAGATCCTACGCGAACTCTCCAAACACCGACACGATCTCCTCTAAAAATTTAAATGAAAATTTATACCTAGTCAGGTCATAAATTCTGTCACATGTTTAATATAAAATAATTGAAACAAGTTTATTCATTATGTAACCATTCATATACCAAAATGAACTTAACAAAACATAGATTCTTATGACACTAAAGTTTATTCAAAATGACCTCCGTGATTTTGAATACAGGCCTTCAATCTGCGCGGCCAGTCGTCTATCGCAGCACGAACGAGGTCCATGTCAATATCGGCGGCTGCCTTAATCAAGGATGTCTTGAGTGACTCCAAACTGGGATGAGGCTTTGAGCACGCCTTTTCCTCCAAGTGTTGCCATATCTTGTAATCTAACGGATTCAAATCTGGACTGGAGGAGGGCCAGTCTTCGTGCCGGATGAAGTCGATTTCACGCGCCGCCAGTCAGTCTTGTGTGCTCTTCGCTCTATGAGCTGGCGCCGAATCTTGTTGGAATACCCAGTGCCTGTTATTGAACATGGTATGAGAAACAGGTTCCACAAGGTTCGTCAGGACTGTATTTTAATACACAACTGCATTCGTTTTTACACCTTTCTCACAAAAATGTACCTCTGTTAAGCCCCAATAAGAAACTCCCAACCATACCATGAGCGAGGATGGAAAATGACCTCGTTGGACACGCGGAATACGGTTGCTCGCTTCTTCACTAATGTGTGCGTACACCTTATCATTTTGTTTGTTGTAGCTCTCTTCTACGGTAAAAATTTTTTCATCCGAAAAAAGGATTTCCCGATATTTTTTTCCCGCGTACCGCTTCAACAAAGCGCGGCATCTCTTCAGTCTCAGGTCCATTAGACGAGCATTCAAACGATGTCCTGTTTTTCTTCGATATTCCCGAAGCCCTAAGTCTTCATTTAACACCCTTTTCACCGTGGTTCTGCTTAACCCCATCTGAAGGGCCAACAGTTTCTGTTTACGTTTGGGATTTCTTTGAATACGCGCCTTCACAGCTTTTATCACTGCTGGAGTCCTAACAGACCGAGGGCGACCACTTCTTGACCTGTCATCTACACTAGAGTCTTCATTGTATCGTTTGATGGTACGATAACTGAATCTTTTGGCTATATTCAAATTTTTCAGTATGTTAAAAATTTGAATTGGCGCGTAACCGCAACGATGCAACGAAATAACTGCAACACGGTCTTCTTTAAGCGTCCACTCCATATTTAAAAATGAGTAAAATTCTAAAAGTATACATTTTTATTTTCATGAACAATTCGAAATTCGAATTCAATAAACTTTTTTGTGGCCAGCATTCTAAAAGAAAAGTTTTTACTGTGTGACAATACTTATGACCTGACTAGTTATTATTATTATTTATGATGATTATGATGACAGATCATGGTTTACTTAGCGCAGCTACTGGACTACATAGGTCACACATTACAGTAGTATTAACTTGAAAAATTAAATTAACGCCATGCCAAGCTCTGTCGTACTATTGCAATAGAGGTAATATGATTGGATGTTGTCCCTTTCTTGTAAGATAAATTGCGAGTAACCGAAATTTACAGCGCCTTGGCTGTAGGCAGCGGCTTGGCTCTGCCCCTGGCATTGCTGAAGTCCATGGGCGACGGTAACCACTCACCATCAGGTGGGCCATATGCTCATCTCACAAGAGCAGTAAAAAAAATATAGATTTAAAAATACAAAATCGCCGTAGCCTAAAAGATAAGATGCCCGATCCATTCGTATCGAGCGATGCAAATATACCGGTGTTCAAATCCCGCAAGCGGGTACCAACTTTTCTAATGAAATAGGTACACGACAAATTTTCATGAATGACGTCCACGGTGACAGAATACCATCCTGCCCGTTTTCTGCCGTGAAGCAGTAATGCGTTTCTATTTGAAAGCTGGAGCAGCCGTTATACTATATCACTGAGACTTCAAACTTATGACTTAATGTGGGTGGCGGAATTTACATTTTTGATGTCTATGGAGTCCAATAACCACATAACATAAGGCAAGCCTTGAGCATGTCTACATAAAATTAAAAAAGCCTTCGTCAAGCCTTCTTCACCATTCAACGAGGCTTTTTTCTTATCGTGAAGATATAAAGCATTGTCTCAAGCCTTCGACAGAACTGAAAGTAAGCTGGTTGACTGATTGCTTGGTGGGCTCGTACAACCATCACATCTTTTTCTGCCGCATAGCCTTCGTATGTTCTACAGTAAAAATTAGGACAACCGTGTACAAAACTACTATTGTGGCCCCGAAAATTAACGTCAGTATAGACCACAGAACCGCAATGAATTAGATAATTTGTATTAAATTTTGATGCTTACATAATACAATGTGCGGCTGTAAGGACGGCTCTGTTATTGAGAATGGAACAGCCACATCCTTGCCACCACTGGTTCATATTGCTAGAAAAAAGTGCTGCTGCCATTGTGGGGTACCGGTCGATAGTTGTCGCTGTCCCACCGACAATCCTTGAGGACTGGTCTGGTATGGCTGAAAAATAAAATATAAATAAACACAGTTGAATCACTAATGATTTTTTTTTAAAACCATTTAATTCCGGCCACGGTTTATCGTGGTTAAAGCTAATTGTATGAAAAACCCCCAATATTTTATTTGCATCATGTGCTTAGACGAGATCAGGGCACAGTTGGTATGGTGTGTTCTCAAAATAATAGGTTGGGGAAAAGTCTTTTCGCATTATAGTACATAGGCGGCACTGAAAATTTCGGGAATTAACGAAGTGACACAACATTACTATTTAAAAATGTATTTATTTATTGCTTTTCGAAGTATTCTCCGCGAAATTTGACACATTTTTCCATATGATGGAACCAATCATTGAAGCAACCATTCCATTCGGAAGTTGGGGTCTCCAAAATGGCCGTTTTGTAGGCGTCCACAGCTTCTTCAGGTGATGAAAATCTCTGTCCACGCAATTTATTCTTTATTTTAGTATAGTAGAAAGTATAGAAATCATTAGGGCTTAGGTCGGGGCTGTACGGCGGATGGTCTAATAATTCTAGGTTTTCTTGCTCTAAAAACTCTTTTGTTCTGTGCGCGGTGTAAGAACTCGCATTGTCGTGATGGAGGATGATGCGGCGGTTGCAGTTCTCTTTACGGAGTTCAGAAACGACCTGTGGCAAACAAATGCTAGCATACCATTCTGCATTAACCGTTCTTTGTCCCTCAAGAGGAATAGTCGTAACATGGCCGGTTTTGGAGACAAACGTGGCCACAATTTTTTTTGCAACACTCCGTGAACGAACAATTTTTGTTGGCTTTAACTCATTTTCGAACACCCAAACTCGTGACTGGTTTTTTGTTTCGGGTTCGTACGCGTATATCCAGGATTCGTCACCTGATACAATGTTGTATACAGCATTTGAGGATCCTGCGTGGAATCTTTCGAGAGTTCTGACGCACCAAGTAACGCGAGCCGCTTTTTGCTCTTCACAGAGCGAATGCGGTATCCATCGGGAAAACAACTTTTTTACACCTAATTGTTCATGCAAGATTATTTGTATTTGACTCATGCCAATGTCTAAAGTTGCCTGAATTTCACGGTATGTCACATGTCGATCTTCCTCAATCAGCTTACGCACAGCATCAACGTTTTCTTGGGTGACTGCAGTTTTTGGACGACCTTGACGGGGATCATCACTGAGCTTGACACGTCCACGTTGAAACTCAGCAAACCAGCGATAAATTGTGGTTTTGGATGGGGCTTCATCGCCAAATGCAGAAATCATCCGGTCAACACACTGTTTTTGTGTAAAACCACTTCGAAAGTCATAATAAATCATCGCTCTTGAATTTTCTCGAGTCAATTCCATTTTCTCAACAACTAAACAAGTTTGACAAAACCTCGTGACAAGACCGAGAATCTTTTTTAAATAAATAAATGGTATTCGATTTTTAAAACCAAGGAGTTTTCAATTAAAAAGATTTTAGTATGACAGGAACAGTGGAAATATTCCATTCCCGATTCTTTTAGTGCAGCCCTCGTACTATGTATGAACTAGTAATAAAATCTCTTTGGCTATACTATTTGTATCTGGCTGGTTTTAGTATCATTAAAAGTTTAAGTTTTAAAGAAGATAATTCCAAATTCATAATAATATTAGGAAAATGTGGTAGTTTTTCAATTACAGCACTAGAGCGCATTATGCGGCATAATGCTCAACGTTGAATGTTCCAACTACAGCAACGCTTCGCACAATCGAGCACTCTCAAAAGTACTGCTCTCGCGTTATACTCGCAATCGATACCGACTCAGTGACAGAAAATTGACAAGTGTTTTTTCTTTAAGTTGGCATTGATCGAAATTTTGTTTATATTATCGTTAGTAATATTATTTAATGTTGAAAAAAATTGTAAGGCTTTCGTTTCGTCGTAGTTTCTTAGAAATAATCAATGTTTATTAAAACTGTGCTAACTTAGCGCACTCTGCTGATGCATTTGAAAACTAATTCACGTTCCAATTAAGCTTCAGCATAATTCGGCATTGTGCGTCACTGAGTCGCATTATGCTCTGTAATTGGAAAACTACCTGTGTGATTTTTATTTATTTTTCGTACTGTCAAGATGAGGGAATCTAATGAAGAAATTCGAAACATTTTAAAATGTTACTACAAATAAAGGTAAAAATGCAACGCAAGCCGCGAAATAAATGTTTATGGACCTAGTGCAGTGTCTATGAGAGTAGCGCTTTGGTTTATGCGTTTGCAATCTGGAAATTTTGATGTCAAAGATGCACGTCGCTCTGGTCGCCCTATCTATATGTTATTATATAAAATTGAATTGCTGTTCGTTAGTCTTGCTAAAACTCGAGAACGGCTGGACCGATTTGGCTAATTTTGGTCTTGAATTATTTGTGGAAGTCCCGAGAAGGTTTAAAAGGTAGATAAATATGAAAATGCTCGGAATGAAATAAAAATAACAATTTTGTTTTTCCTTTGATGTGTCCCTCGTCGGACGGATTCCTTTTGTTTGTTTTAAGTTTATTTTATACAAAAAATTAGGTTTTTTATTTATCGATTGAGGCACTACGAAGTCTGCCATAAGCTTGTTACGAATAAAATAGATGCCATTTTTGAAAAAGTGAAGCAAGATCGACATATTAGTAGTTACGACGTAGCTGAAGAACTGAGAATTGACCAGTTTTGGCGCATTTGAAAAAACTTGGTACACAAAAAAGCTCGATATTTGGGTACCTCACGAGCTCACAAACTAGAAAATACGCTTTTACAGAAAACCAAACTAAAATAATGGAAATTAATTTATTGTAAAAAAAAGTGTGTCAAAAAAGGGGGTTAAAATCATGTTCAAAGTTTTCTATTACATACTAACATACATATGAAGCTAAGAAAAGCGTATTAAAAAGAAAATCGAGCACTTTTACATTGTATATATCAGATATCTCCATAAATGTAAGGTAACCAAAAAATTTGATCGGACAAAGTCTGAAACTACTGGGAATCACTACAACAAATAAAAAAACTCACGTACCAGCCACAGCTCCAACTAAAAGCAATAAGACGAGCGTCGGCGTCATTTTTTAACAATCACACTTGACTGTGTTCTGTTACACTGCGCTCTGTCTCTATTTATACTAATTAATTTTTTAATTAAAAGTAACTTAGCCTCTTATCATATCGATTTCCGATAGGGGTATTTAATCAATAAAATCTATTTATTTGCGTCTATGCATCACAAAGTACCGTTCTCAATTAAAAAAAAACTGCTAATCAGAAATCTTTTTATCATAAACTAAGAACTTATTACTTAACGTATGAAACATTGATCAAGCATAACATCCTGTAATAAAAATCAAATTTACATTTTTTTATGTTTGCGTAATCAATATTAGTAGGGCGTAGGTACTTGTAGGTTCGCACGTTACATTCGCACGGAAACCTTGCCTAATTCTGCCGCGAAGTAGTCATACATTCTGGTATGAAAGGTGGAGCAGCTGTCAAACAATACAACTAAGACCTTGACTTCATTTAACATGGTAAGTTGCGGCATTTGTGCTGTGAGGTCTACGAGCTCCGTAATCACTTAAAACAGGGGCCGTGAGCAGAATCATTAAAAATGTACATGTCGAAATTGACGTTATTAACTACCGATTCAATGAATCAGTTCTGCTGATGAAAATCAAAATAATTTGGTCTTCTCCCCATAGACGGACGGTCCAAACATATTTTATTTAAATCCGTATACAAACGTACATCATGTTTTGTGATTTTTGGAACGAAGTTCCTGACGGAACGATGCGGAAGGGTACCCTAACCGGGAAAAAACGTCCGTAACGTAAGATTTCTATTAGTAATGTACACAGTGTACGACTTAACTTTGTAATAACGTACAAAAAATAACATATTTTTTTATCATTCATTGACCACGATCTCGCAATACACTAACTCTTATGCAAACAACCGTGAATGAAGTGTACCACAATAAGTTCGCACGTTTATACCTCGAATAGAACTTAAAATGAATATTTTTATAATAAGGAACTTCGTTTCTATCCGCTGTCCCACGACACCACACATCTTTTTTTTTCTAATAATGTAACATACAAAACCGAAAGCACAAAGTTAAACCCGAATTGATTAAAGGACTATAAAAGTCGGAGATAAAGTAAATATATCTAGTGGTACAACACAAGGTAATCTACTCGACAGTCGGGACTGGCTATAAATATTCTGGGTTTCACTTAAATTACGAGCATGTAACTCTTCACAGTATCTTCTTGTTAACTGATTCTGTAGTTCTTAAAATTTTGAAAAATGGGCGATATTGTATATTTTTTACTGGCTTAAGAAATTATTTTAAATTAAAGTGTCACATTTAAAATTTATAAATAGCATATTGAATTTAATAAATACGAGTTTTCAGCTATTTTCATTTTTAGTGAGTTATTTTTGAAACGACACGAGTAGGTACCTTGTATAAATGTTGACTGTTATTATACGAAAAACATTAATTCGATAACGATAACAAAACTGTGCAAACTCAATCGTATCAACGACGCAGCACAGATTAGAACACAAAATTTATTTATTATAGAAAATCTCTCTTGGTATTGATTGTGGTGACAAAGGCATCTACCAATTAAACACACATTTTAAAAGAAATCAATAGATAATCCAGGATAAATATATATTTATTGCCTGTCTGAGTATTTCGCTGAATCTTCTCAAAGGCTCACGATTCCAATCTGGCCGACAGATAGCCCTGGGAGTCACCCGGACAGCTGTAAAACCCACTAAGCAAATTCCACTTCTTCCGATAGATCCCACGCTCGCCTGCTTGTCCTAGGGAAGCTCTATAGGTCTATCGATTAAACTACAAGTGTAAAATAATTATTAAAAAAAAAAGTTTAGCTAATTATTTCTAGAGCATTTAAAAGTTAGCTCACAGCATAAGTGCGAAGTTAGTGATGCTAATGATTTATCACGTCCTTGTAACTGGTGGTAGGGTGTATTGAAAGCTCAATCTGGTAGACTTCTAATGTATTAATTATGTTAACCTAACAAGCACGTCCCACTTACATGCTGCCTATTACTACCGGGAAGCAGTTGTGCGTTGCAATTTTGGATAATTGTCCCATTATAGGCGTTTCACAATATATTATGTTTTTTTTTATTGCCGTATAGGCAGACGAGCATACGGCCCACCTGATGGTGAGTGGTTACCGTCGCTCATGGACGTCAGCAATGCCAGGGGCAGAGCCAAGCCGCTGCCTACCGTTTAATACTTACTCTCCACAAGCCTCGTTTATGTAATTTACACTTCGTTACGCGTGTGTATATCAAGGCACACGATTTTAATATTGTGATGTGTATGGTCTTCTGTAACTACTCAACACGACTCCAAATCTAAGAAACAAACTAAAGCTTGAACGAAATAGGAACAATGACATGTCCTTCTTCAAACGGGGCTTGTGGAGAGTATTAAGCGGTAGGCAGCGGCATGGCTCTGTCCCTGGTATTACTGACGTACACCAGCGACGGTAACCACTTACCATCAGATGGGCCGTATGTTCGTCTGCCTACACGAGGAATATAAAAAAGCTATATTTTCAATAGACCAGACCTTTGGTAAGATTGTAGATTAAAATAACTTATCTCTACCTTTCACATCTAAACGACCGATTTAGACGCTATCAAAAACGAATCAATCTCCAACCGCCATGAAAATAGTTTGTGGGCTCGGCAAGTAATCGACGCCTTAATCGTCTAGTTGATTGACAGATGGGAATCACTCAAACTAGCCTCGCTCAGCTAACAGAGTATCCAGTAATCATCCCAAAATCAATGTCAGGGGCATAACTAAGCCGCTGCCTACGCTGTTGTTTCAAAAGCTTTCCATAAAATGGTCAAATAACAATTTTCGCCCGAAAAGATTTCATTGAACGCAAAGATACGAAGGAATTGACTGAATAAAATTAAATATACAGAATACGGAGTTGAAGATTTTTTATTGTCTTTATATTATTCTCTATTTTTCTTTTTTAACTTATTAGTTACATTTTACACCAAAAGAACTTCAAAAAATTTGAGTTCTTGCAGTTTGTTTAATTGGGAAGTTGATCTACACGATAAGAGAATACGAAGTTGTGCAATTACTTTAATAGAGCAAATCATAAATGCGAGCTTCAACCCTAAAAGTAATTTTAATTTTTGCAGCTTATTGTTGTATGCCCGACAAATGCATATAACAGAAACAAAAATTTATTATTTTAACACGAACCATTTCTCAAACAAATGACGTTTCCGCTAAGTCTGCGATTTGTGAATGCTTTGCTTTTTTTTTTTTTGTTTACATTATTTAAAATTCAAAATTAATGTTTTTGTGTTGTCCGGCTGGAGCACTGGGTATGAATACTCCAGAGGGTCCCACAAACAAGTTCGAAAAGGAATGGTAGCAAGCGAGGTGCGGACGTATTCTCGTGTGTATGCTTCGGTGGTTGCGGGTGAACTGTCGGCGCCAGTAAAGGCGCACACGCGGCTTGCCAAAAGGAAAGCCACTCGGTCGCTACTCTTTGAATCGCGCCGGGAACCGACAACGAGAACCCCTCATTGGTCGCGGTGCGCGATCAGACCCGGCTGCCGACGGGGCAGGCGTTAGGGTTGCTACAATGTTGAATTAAGTAATTGGGTTAAGTAAGTCGTTATTAGTATTAGATACGTATTCTTTTTCTTTAAATTGAAAAAAACCTTCTGGATTTTGTACTCTGATTTGGTCGCTCGATACGATAACATGTCATCTGACGTCTGTATTCTTCAGATGCAGTACGCTAGACAGATCACTGATATAACACTGCAGCCCCTTTTCTGACAAAACTCAAATCCCTTTTACGATATCCATGGGAATCGTGGTGCTATTAAGACCAAAGTGAGATTTATTCTGGGTGTATCGGTACTTATTCTTCGTCCGTACGTGTCGACTGGTTTTTCTTCAATATTGTATTATGTATTAGTAACATAGAAGAACAAAATTAAGCACGATAAGACCGGAGCCCATTTTGTTCACGTGGCATCACCTAGTAAATAATTATTAACTTTACAGATTGACTCGTTACATACATCAAACACTTATTATTATTATCTGTTTTCGTAAAGAAATATTTTTGTTGCTATTGTAGACAAATGAGCATACAGTCAATCTGATGATAAGTGTTTACACCATCGTTCATGAACATCAACAATGTCAGGAGTATAACTATGCTGCTGTCCATATACTGAACTACATTGTATATTTTCTTGTTCCAGGTATACAATACCAGCTGCACAACACTATCCCGATCTCGAGCCGAGAAAACTCACAGGTCCTGAAAACAAAAACTTCCTTTTTACGTTTGGCACAGACATATGAACCACGGTACACCAGTTTTAAGTGGATACCGGAGCCCATAGACATTACAACGTCAATGCCACCATCCAGCTGGAGACCTACCGCCAGAACCTGCCTGAGATACCGTCTTCAGCCTCCACCTTTATCTTCACCAGCCTATTTGCGCCGTAAGGCACTCAAACATTCTGATTTTAAATCAAGAATTCTGAACATCTCAAGAAAAGCAAAATTAACCTTAATTAAACCATCGTAAACACATAGTCCATCCAAGTTCAACGAGAATGTTATCATCATCATCATCATCATCAGCCTGCGGCAGTCCACTGCTGGACATAGGCCTCCCCAAAGCTCGCCACTGAACCCGATCTTCGGTTCTACGCATCCAGTTACTACCAGCTGCCTTGCGCAGATCGTCGCTCCATCAAGCAGGAGGGCGTCTTACACTACGTTTGCCGGTTCGCGGTCTCCACTCCAGAACACGTCTACCCCAACGGTTATCGGTTCTGCGACATTTCTGACCAGCCCACTGCACCTCAGCCTATTAAGTCTGCGAGCTATATCGATCCAGATCAGAATGTTATTATTCCCGTAAACTTAGCTTTTAACATATCGACAGGTGAAAAGGCTATTTCGTTTAAGCAACATTTTTGCAAAAGAGTGCCATTTAAAAATTACAAATTGGAAAAATATCATTAAAAAATACTTCAGCTATTTGAATGGAGTAAAAGTAATTGAAATTCAATTAAAAATGTAGAACTGTTGATGGTAACACCACATGAGACGCACCTTTATTTAACTTTTAATTTATTAATTTATCTTCATAAATTTCGCATATTAAAAAATGTTACATAAATAATGAAGAACTATATTATAATGAGTAACACTGTATTTTCTTTGATGGTACTACATTAAGCTGTTTATCGCATGAAAGTCGGACCTCAGTTTGACCTCCGGTGTCCCAAATCTTTCGGTAGCCATTTACTAGATAATCTCGAAGATAGTTTTATTAAGTAGCTTACGTAATGGGCCTTGCGATAATCTGCTTTCTTCAGATTTGCTGAAATATACTTATAAAAAAATACTGTTATTACAATATTCACTCAACAACTAAGTGTACAGTTTCAACAAGCTAAAATTACGGCTGGATAAATATAAGAATGGGTGTAAAAATGGACTATGTGAGCTTCCGGGCTGACGCTTGGAAGGGACGCTCCCGAGTACCGTACAATGGTCTCTCTGCATCGCATCTGTCGCTGGCAGCTCACCCACAGGCCATCACCCAACCACTCAACCAGAAAGAACCGCAACCAAAACTACTGCTGAATAGCGTCGTGAACGAAAACGATGTTGTGGGCATGATGGCCGCGCATGACGCGGACAGAACTGAAGGTCTCATGAAACACATAGGTTTGTTCATGACTATAGTAAAATTATAACGTTTTTGTCCGTGTGTGGCCAACAGATATCCTGGGATGGTAACATGTAGATGTTTATTTAAATATTTCAAGAGAGCAGACCTGTTGAGTGAATGATGACTGTGATTTGAAATAATTCAAATTTTTTTTCAAAAGGTCTCGTTTCAAGCGTAGGAACTTCACTAGGCTGAACGAGGGGAAATTGGTGCTTCACACTTCACGCTCGCGCTGAGGTCTTGACTAACTCGATGTAGGGCCAGTTCACTGGAATGACTCTGCACCCTCGATGGCTACATTTCATTGAGAAGTAGTAGAGGGCCTAATCCAGCTCCTCAAACGGGAATCGCCGTGCGCTGGTTTGGGGAATGACAAACTTATTTCATAGTTCAGCGAGCTCCTTCCCATAAGCTCGATGTGGACGTTAAGGAGACCACCATACGTGTGTTAGAAAGGTATTTCCTTACAAAGCTAGCTACCATTTTTGTTACTTGTGGTAGGACCTCTTGTGAGTCTGCGCGGGTAGGTACCACCAGCCTGCCTAGTTCTGCCGTGAAGCAGTAATGCGTTTCGATATGAAGGGTGGGGCAGCCGTTGTAACTATACTGAGACCTTAGAACTTATATCTCAAGGTGGGTGGTGCATTTACGTTGTAGATGTCTATGAACACCAGTAACCACTTAACACCAGGTGGGCTGTGAGCTCGTCCACCCATACAAGCAATAAAAAAATACCAGTCTGAAATTTAAATATCGGCATAGTCAAATCGCTTATTACGAATACATTGCTGATAATATCTTTTATGTTACTACTTGTAAATATATTTTTGATTCATTTCGATTAACGACAGTCCTAAGGCTTTAAGTAAGAAGTAAAGCTTATTGAATTCAGCTGTAAAGAATAAACTCAAAAATATCCAATCATTCAAAATTGGTATTTTAGTAATAATAAAATTGGTATTTTAGTAATAATAACTGATTAAGCATCACCCAATCAATTTAACTAACAAAACTAACACTGACAAAAAGTGATCTTAATATACTAACTAGTCAGGTCATAAGTATTGTCACACAGTAAAAACTTTTCTTTTAGAATGCTGGCCACAAAAAAGTTTATTGAATTCGAATTTCGAATTGTTTATGAAAATAAAAATGTATACTTTTAGAATTTTACTCATTACACAAATATGGAGTGGACGCTTAAAGAAGACCGTGTTGCAGTTATTGCGTTGCATCGTTGCGGTTACGCGCCAATTCAAATTTATAACATACTGAAATATTTGAATATAACCAAAAGATTCGTTTATCGTACCATCAAACGATACAATGAAGACTCTAGTGTAGATGACAGGTCAAGAAGTGGTCGCCCTCGGTTTGTTAGGACTCCAGCAGTGATAAAAGCTGTGAAGGCGCGAATTCAAAGAAATCCCAAACGTAAGCAGAAACTGTTGGCCCTGCAGATGGGGTTAAGCAGAACCACGGTGTAAAGGGTGTTAAATGAAGACTTAGGGCTTCGGGCATATCGAAGAAAAACAGGACATCGTTTGAATGCTCGTCTAATGGACCTGAGACTGAAGAGATGCCGCGCTTTGTTGAAGCGGTACGCGGGAAAAAAATATCGGGAAATTCTTTTTTCGGATGAGAAATTTTTTACCGTAGAAGAGAGCTACAACAAACAAAATGATAAGGTGTACGCACACAGTAGTGAAGAAGCGAGCAACCGTATTCCGCGTGTCCAACGAGGTCATTTTCCATCCTCGCTCATGGTATGGTTGGAAGTTTCTTATTGGGGCTTAACACAGGTACATTTTTGTGAGAAAGGTGTAAAAACGAATGCAGTTGTGTATCAAAATACAGTCCTGACGAACCTTGTGGAACCTGTTTCTCATACCATGTTCAATAACAGGCACTGGGTATTCCAACAAGACTCGGCGCCAGCTCATAGAGCGAAGAGCACACAAGACTGGCTGGCGGTGCGTGAAATCGACTTCATCCGGCACGAAGACTGGCCCTCCTCCAGTCCAGATTTGAATCCGTTAGATTACAAGATATGGCAACACTTGGAGGAAAAGACATGCTCAAAGCCTCATCCCAATTTGGAGTCACTCAAGACATCCTTGATTAAGGCAGCCGCCGATATTGACATGGACCTCGTTCGTGCTGCGATAGACGACTGGCCGCGCAGATTGAAGGCCTGTATTCAAAATCACGGAGGTCATTTTGAATAAACTTTAGTGTCATAAGAATCTATGTTTTGTTAAGTTCATTTTGGTATATGAATGGTTACATAATGAATAAACTTGTTTCAATTATTTTACATTAAACATGTGACAGAATTTATGACCTGACTAGGTATACTTAATCACATTAGGGATATTATCATACGAGTATTAGCATGAGTTTTCTAACTACAATCATAAGAACATATGACTTAGAGTTAGATTTAATTTAATTTATGCAATGAATTCCCCACTACAGTCTACTTGCTCTACTTACTAAGCCAAAAAAAATACATATATCTTATTCATCATTAAAATATTTATAAAGCCTAAGGCTTCATATCATATCAATCGAGCATTAGTCAGATGGCTATAATTATTAGCTTCTATAAAATCTATATTGAAACAAACAAAAAACTATTTACGTTGAAACAAATGGTCTCTGTGAAAAAGGCCATGACTCAGTAAAATATACGTATAAAAGTGATTGTATTCTGCGCACCCCTTACAAGTCAGGGGTCGGCACTATGGGGGTGGTAGTGGCAACCCACCACCAGCAGAGTCGCGACGTGCGGTGGGAAAAACCTTCGCGCACCATTTTATGATCGCGGTGTGATTATTGCACGAAATAAAATTCTAAAAATAAAGATGAAGTCGTTCCGGCTGTGTATTGTGACAGTGTACAATGTGACCAAAATATTGAATGGAATTTAAAATCGTGTTAAATATACGTGAATAGTAATAATACAGTTGCGAATAAAAATACGTTGAATTAATCAATTTTACTGATTTAGTCGAAATTTTGTTTAGATTAAAACGCTTTAAAGTGATCTGGTAGCGATGATTTCTTGTAAAAAATAAACAAGTGGAAAAAAAAGGGTCCAAAAATTTGTAATTTTGAACATATTTCAAAAATCAAAAATCGATACCAAAACTAAAGTATTCATGGTGGTTAATATTATATTTTATAGGTGTTTCTTTAAGAATCTCATAAGAATCATTAAATGAATTAATTAAATAAATAAAAGAATCATTTTTTACTGTATTTCACCGTGTTCTACATATTCCTACTTGTGATGGAACCTATGAAAATACACGCTAAATATGTTACAAATTTTAAAATTTCCAAATCTCTGTCATAAGAAAATCGTCATTCATTCTCAATGAAGTTTTCGTCTGCCTTGATTTTTTAATTGCCTTGTAGGTAAACGAGAGAAGACGATCTACCTGATGGTAAGGAGGCACCGTAGCTCGTAAAAATATGCATTTGCTGTTAATCTGCTACCGGACAAAAACGACAACACAACGCGAATACCACTACGCGCCTTAGGCCTAGATATAACTAACAGTTAACTTGGAGTGACCACTTATTCCTTATTTACGTCCACGTTACATGAATTCCGCAGGCTCGTGGAACGCTACCCGCTAAGGTAACGCAAGTAACTTCCATTAACGTAGACAATCATCTATCTTAGAATGATTTCACTTCTTCTTCTACCTAGCGTTTTCCCGGTCTAGTGCCATGATCCATTTTTTTATTTAAGCTCCTACACTTTGCCCGGTCTTCTGCATTCTTCTGGGTGAGGTTATTCTCCTCCATATCCGCCTTTACCACATCCAGCGTTTTTTTTGAGCCCACCGCGAGATCTTTCACCTGGTACGTATAGGTTGGGGCATCTATTTCCGACGTAGTCACTTGAGTTAATATAATTACCGGTTTGATTTTGAGTTAATTTTGATTTTAATTTTGATTTAATATAATTAACAGTGATTTACCTTAATAAAAATAAAATACATATAAAAGTGTACATATTATTGTTCGTAATTGTTACGCTCGCATGTGGTTTGTCCGATTGAAACTATGTAAGTACAGCTGCCCTTTTTGGAACTTCAGACAACGTTCCTTCACGAGAGCTTTCAAAAAAATATTCCATGTTTTTAATTGAATTCGATGACAGAAGTGTTATCGTCAGAATTTTAAACAAAACACCTAGAGCTTACGTCGACATTGGTAGACGCCACATCTCTCAGTCATTCAGCATCAGAATAAGTCCTTCTGTTTTGAAATAAAATACGTATTCACCGTCCAAAGAAAACCTTACTTTTAAAACTTAACTTTTGGCTCACACAATCCTAGTAGTTTTATGAATTGTTTATATTGTATTATTACTATTATTGTATATGCTCATTAATTAATTATGTTGCCTGTAAATTTTAAGGGATTAATTAAGTACGTATTGAAAACAAAAGTGTCTAATCGTGGTTTTTAGTGAATCTGAATTGAAATAGTAATTTTGAATTGGTAAATATACCAAATTGTGTTTAATAAAAGAAGAAAACAGAGAATAATGTACGGTTACAGTGAAACACCGTTGATGACGCCGGATGGTTACCGCTCGGTTTCCCAAGGTTAGTGCTTTAAATATTAACTTATTTACCATTATATTCATATAGAATAATTCGATTATGGCAGGGCTGTAATTCCGAAGGTAAGTATGAAAGTATGTATACAATACTAGTGGACCCGGCGAACTTTGTTCCGCCACACGGTTTGTTTCAAACACATCAACCGGTCAATTTCAAAATTCTACTATAATTAACCATAGAATATATTAGGTTTAGCTGTCAGTTGCGTTTTGTTATTCTATATCAGTTGCGTTTTGTTATACTATGTTTTATGTCGCGTCCCACGGGAACGTGATAAAAAGTATCCTATGTCCTTCTCCTGGTTTTAAGCTACCTCCTCACCAATTTTCAGCCAAATCAGTTCAGCCGTTCCTGAGTTATAAATAACGTAACTAACACGACTTTCTTTTATATATGTATATAGATGTAAAAGAATCGTAGAACATGGTTTTCGTCCGCTTTAAATTGATATTTAGCACACTTATCAAGTACCGATGTCAATACAATAATTTAATGTATTTTTTATTTATTACAACATACTGTTTGCAATAAAAGTAATAATTTAATTCGTAACTTAATGCTTGCTTATTATGAAATTATAATGATATTTTTTTTTAAATAATTTTACACTAAATAACCTTACTTCGCTCTAAAATTAACTCGCCATATTTATAAAAATATCCGATTAGCTACAAAAGCGTCTTATTTAATATTATTTTGAAACTGTTCTTTATAACCTCCTTGGATAAGTTATAAGCACCAGCTATCCCTATTGGAACAGGGATTTATTTGCGAACGCCTTCCAATATTAAATAACTTAGTATAATAAATGCAAACATTTAAAAAGCTAAATCGCTGACCGTAACCCAACGTAACGTGATGTTTTGACCCAACGGCGATTATTGTCGAAAGCATCTAGTTCAAAAACGCTAAGCGATGCTATTTCAGATATGACAAATTTAGTTTATTCATAGAGGTAGTTTGTGTTACGGTCAAGATCCACAAGGTCGAGGCGAGTATGTGAACTTGTAGTTTGATCGATAGCTTGCCCTTCGTGTCATGAACAATGCCGTTCGAACATCAAGAATAATTGTAGACTTTAAATGGACATTGCATGAATATCGGGACGTATCGGCCTAGTGGCCCACATGACAGTCCGTTTTATCACCGCTTTTAATATTGATAGTCCTATAAACAAGAGCATTCCCTGGTACAGCCAGACTACCGTCTACATTAATTGTTTGTGATAGATAGAGCAAGCAAAGCTGCTTTTCCTAGATTTTTTTCTTAATATTTATATTCTTTTTGATACACAGAAAGAACTAGCATTATAATTAGATATGAATGTTAGTTTGATTTAAAGTTTAATCTTTGATATAGGATAAATCCAAATACTGAAAACCATCCCTCCGAACGTAGTTTTTTCCTGTCCTGGTGGAGAACCTTACGCGTATGGCCCAAATTCAGGGCTGTCTACGAGATCAAGCATAAAGTGACCCATGACTTTTGCTTCACCAAATAATTTATACGTGGTACTAGGGAGCTTTCCCTAGGGCTTAACGATATTTTTTTTAGAAACCATTCAAAAGTTGGCCTTAAAAAGATAATAGGGTGTCAGTCACGATTCCAATTTTGTATAAAGTATTTTCTGCTGATATTGGCCAGTTTCTTCGGAGCGGAGAAAAGCTTTCCAAATATGGATTGCCGATTCTCCAGAAGAACATCGTCGAGCTCGAGTCTTCTAAATTTGTCGAGGGGCCTTCGTTATACCCTTTGCGTCTTGTCGGACGGGTTGTTATGAATCATCAATCATTCAAAAATATCTAGTCCTAGAGAACGAGGGATCACGCCTCTATTGATACAAGTTTTTCTTAAGAAAACACATCGTTTATGTAGCTTTGGTCGAACTTGATGTAAATATGATTGAAAATCATCATAAAAACTGTCGCATTGAGCTATTATAAAATAAAACGTAAAAAATTCTCTGATGATTTTATATTTAAGTTAACGTTATTTTCTTCATTCCTTAACATTTTTACGCATTGGATTGGATCCAGGAGGTGAAACGGGAAACGCGAACGTTAACACCAGGGAAGCGACGGTCAGCGCAGTACTGTCCCCAAGAGCAGACACCAACGAGGACGCGGTTGTGAAGGAGAGGACCACCGGAGTCACCCTGGCACTGGTCGCGACCACCGACGTCCAAAACACCAGAGCACAACATGTTAGCGGTGATAGCACGGTTAATGGGTATGTAACGTTGGATGCAGGCATTCTGATTGATAGTCCAGACCTGGACATGATGGAGTTGCTCCGAATTAGACCCTTCGAGCTGAAAATAATTTTGCATTATTCAATAGTTGAAGTAATAGAATGTCACACTCTTCCTTAATTGTATTATTAATTTACTGTAAAATCAACCGTTACCAAGTACTGCACAGTTTACGAATTCGTGCAGTCAAAGAACACTCTTAAATACACTATATTAGGTCTACTGCATTCCATTCATAATGAGTGTATCTTTAACTGCGTCTCTGTGACACATTTACAACAAACCTGGACCTAACAAGATAACTCCGGTTAAATTTGTCAATCTATTGGTGCTCCCTAAATCGTGTGCAACGTACATTACAAAATAATTTTGTAAAACGATATTGACATTTATTTAACTTACCGAAGTAGCTCCCCAACCAGCAGCCCAAACAACTTGGTTATCAGCAAGATTGTAATTGGCACCAGCAATATTAACAGGACGAACGTTGTTGTTATAAGCTATGTTGGAATTACTGCGTAAGATGCAGAGGTCACTGTCAGCTGTACGTCTGTTATAGTTGGGATGAATGATAATTCTGTTCACGTTATGCACAACACCCCCACTGTTGGCAAAGGTGGAACCAACACGAATACGCCAACGGCCTGTTGCGTCACCGCTGAAAAATAATATTTTTTTACATTATAAAAAGTTCTTAAGGGAGAAGGAAAATAACTGGTTTATGGTATCTCAAGGACATCCTACAGAATTATAAGTAACTCAAAGACTTTGGATTATTTCCAAGAGTTTACGTATTCATTTAGAATAATATAACAAACTAGCGGCCCGCTCCCGCTCCGGCTCAACTCGGGTCTTTAACAAAAATTGCAACGATAGTTGACGTTGTTCTATTTTCTTAACTAAAAGAACACTTGTTGTGGCATAACTATAATAGTTAGACATATGCTGACGCGACACTTTTTGTAAATAATAATGTGTTCTACAAAGTCGTATTACATTATTTTATTCTATCATCAATAATTTTCGCAGGGCACGCGATATAAAGAATATTTTAGGTAATTTTTTTACACCTTGGGTTACATTATTGGAGTTTTAGTTAGGATCCCAATTTTTTTTCAAAAAAGATTATAGCCAGGAATAGTGTGGCTTCCAAGCATGAAATTTTTTTTTAAATCGGTTCAATAGTTTCCGAGCCTATTCAATACAAACAAACAAACAAATCTTTCCTCTTTATAATATTAGTATAGATTTCAGAGCATTCAATTCCACAGACAGAATATTTATTATAAATTTATAAGAATATTAGTAAATAACCTACTATGGACAGTGAGCAGCACTAAGGATAGATCTCTGGTTAAGGATGTTTCCACCACAAGCCTGCCACCACTGATTCCAATTCAATGTATACAACAAAGCAGCTATGCCAGGATACTGGTTAATGTTGGTTGTAGAGCCACCAATAATCCTTTGTGGGTTGGTAGGAACAGCTGAAAGATAAGCACATTTTAATTAAGGGTAGGAAACCAACATAATTAAACTGCTTCTCTAATCCACAATTAAAGATAATAGGCGTTACAAAATACGTAATCTGATAATGAATTAAAATGAATGAATGAAAAGCATTTTGGATTTTAATCTAATCTGGTCCTCTTGAGTGCGTCTGAATATCTTCAACCATGTTATGGACAGACAATGTATTTGACCAAAAACTGGCCAAAGAAGCTTCAAAATATTTTTGGTTGCTTTGGTGGCTAATAAAAACGTAACTACCTTATATAGCTTACACCTTTAATTTTAATTTTAATAGTCCTTAATTAGCTCCTCGTAAATAGCTAGTTAGCACAATATTCGAATGTCAATTTAGGCGTCAGTGTCCACAGAAACAGTTAATCATTCGACACATTAGAAATATTAGAAATAATAACATACATGCGAGATTAAACCGTAAAACTAGCTTTAATTGGGTCTACGACTCGGGAAAACCGTAGAAAATACTGTTTTGTAGTTCGATTTTAGGTTACATTTCATCGCAAAAACAGTCCGTGAACACCCATTAAACACATAAATATGTACATATAACTATTTGAAAAAATGGTGAACTGTCAATTTTTTTTTTGTGCAGATGAGCATACGGTCCACCTGATTCACCGCCGCTCATCGACATTACAATGATATGTATAAAACTAATTTGTGAATTATATATTTATACTGGCGGTAGGACCACTTGTGAGTCCGCGCGGGTAGGTACCACCACCCCGCCTATTTCTGCCGTGAAGCAGTAATGCGTTTCGGTTTGAAGGGTGTAGCAGCCGTTGTAACTATACTTGAGACCTTAGAACTTATATTTCAAGGTGGGTGGCGCATTTACGTGGTAGTTGTCTATGGACTCCAGTAACCACTTAACACCAGGTGGACTGTGAGCTCGTCCACCCATGTAAGCAATAAAAAATATATATATAAGAATAAGTTTTTAAGCATAATTATGTAAGAATAAGAGCACGTCGCTCCAACAAAAGTACAATATTAGTCTAAGCATACGTACCCGCCACAGCAGCAAGCCCAAGGGCCAACAAAATAATGGTAGACCGCATATTCTTAGCCGTACTACTGACTGAAATTAAATTTAAAACTTCGCCATATTTATACTAAAATACTACTATTTACAATTGATAAAACATTCGCCTATCGTTTAATTTTATTTTATCTCGGGCATATTTATATCATTTAATTAATTAAATTTCTTTTACAACTATATCTATTAATATATGTTTATAATTTACAGACCGACATTTACAGACAGGTCTTCAATCGCTTATTTAGATTATGTAACATAATTTTGCTAGAATTTGATGTAAGAGCAATTAGGCTATAGTTGTTACATTTCTTCGTAGAGCCCTTTTTTTATGCAGGGAAGTACACACGGTATGTGTCCATTCCGACGGCTAAACTCCCATCTGCCATACCCTATTTCATATCTTATGAAATATGTGTGATCACCCCGTTCTCTGAAGGCTTTTATTGTTTCAATAGGTATTGCATCTCTACCAGTCGCTTTCCTGTTTTTGAGGTGTTGTATAGCAGCCCTAGCCCCAGACAGGACAATGCTCGACTACAAATCCCCATCTTTTGGATCTGTACTTGCAAATTTCCGTGACTGTGGACCCTGGTATATTGATGTATATACAGTCGTGGTCAACTAATTAGGGACAATCTCTAGTTAAGCCAAATTGTGAATATTTTTTTTATTTTCCAACGAGTCTTAGCAATATTCCCTATCTTTGACATGTAAGTGTAATTAGTCATTTATGTGCGCGATTATACAAACAATAACAACTTCTTAAACATTAAACCTCTTTACAGTATAGCTGATACAATATCATAGTGCTATTGGTTCAAAGAATGCTGGTTGGCCATTTAATTAGGGACACTGAGGTATTGCGTTTTAATTTCAAAATTGGAATTTTAATACTTTTTTGTTTCTTTTCTTATTGTTTAGTGGTTGTTTTGGCGGCAATCCAGATTTTTTATTTTAAGTTTTGAGAATTATTTTGAAGAAAAATGGGCAAAAATAAAAGTTGCGATCCAACACTACGAAAAATTATCATGAAGTTTGTCGAGCGTGGTTGGTCTTACCGAAGGATAGCACAACATTTAAATTGTTCAAAAACTATGGTATCCAATGCAGTGCAACATTTCAAGCGCTATAACACAGCTTTAAATGTGTCAGAACAAAAAGATCGAGAAAAACGACTCCGCAAGAAGATAGAATGATAACCAGGTTAGCTAAGAAAGATCCGTTTCTAGGCTCTATTTTAATTAAACACGAAGTGTTTGGGGCAAACGAAAGAGCCGGTGTATCTGCGAGGACCGTTCGACGACGTTTGGTAGAAGCAGGGTTGTTCGGAAGAGTGGCTCGCAAAGTACCGTTGTTGAAGAAAGAACATAGAAATGCTCGATTGGCATTTGCACGTAAATATGGACATTGGACCTACGCCCAATGGCAACATGTACTTTTCTCTGACAAGACCAAGGTTAATTTGATTTCTTCAGATGGAAGGCAATATGTACGGCGTCCTGTAAAAGCGGAACTGAATCCAAGATTCACAAAAAAACAGGTGAAACATGGCGGTGGAAACATTAAAATATGGGGTTCATTTTCTGAACGTGGAGTGGGACCTGTGAGGAAAGTTCAGGGTAAATTAGACCAACATCAATACAAGGCAATATTGGAAGAAACTATGCTTCCCTATGCTGAGGAGCATCTCCCTATTATATGGATGTTTCAGCAGGATAACGACCCGAAACATACCGCCCATTCAGTCAAGTCGTCTCTTACCAGTCAGTTTGTACCGGTGCTAGATTGGCCAGCAAATAGCCCGGACCTCAACCCAATTGAGCACCTTTGGCACGAAATCAAGAAAAAAGTTGTCACTTATCGTAATACAAATTTGGATGAACTTCATGAAGCTTTTTGTGAGGCATGGGCAAACATTCCTGTCGAAACATGTCAGAAACTGATAATGTCTATGCCACATCGGTGTCAAGCGGTAATTACTAACAAAGGTTTTGCTACTGGGTACTGATTTTACACGTAATAAAATGGAGCTGTTAAAGATATTATAACACTGAAGATTATAAGTTTTGTGTAACTGTATTTTTCATTATACTTTACTGTCCTTAATTAAATGTCCACTACAAAATTGTACCTTAATATTTAATACATGTTTAATCTTTGATATTAAATACTTTTTCTATTTATTAATTCTTTTATTTACAGCCATTTATAGCATAATAATCGGACCACATTATGCAAATGATAGGTGCTGAGAAATCAATAGGGTTTTATATTTAAATGTACATAACCGGTTATAGCCCTTCACTATCTTGAATGTCCCTAATTAGTTGACCACGACTGTATATGATTGACTGTAGCTCTTCCATGTTTCAGAGATTTGGTCCAACTTTGTTATCAGTTCGTTTTTGTCATTTACAATAGCCCAGGTCTTAGATGGCGCGGGACATCGTTTCGGCGTTGTTCCCGCAGGAGTGGGAGGGTTTTGTTCCCCCCGCTATGGGTGAGCCGTCGGACGCTATCGACGGCGAAGACCCTGCTGAGGTGCCCCATATTACTGGGGCAGAGCTCCGTGTGGCCGTTGTCAGGATGACTGCAAAGGACACGGCCCCCGGCCCGGACGGAGTCCATGGTCGGGTGCTGGCCTTGGCCCTCGATGCCCTGGGGGACCGGCTCCTGGAGCTATTTAATGGTTGCCTGGAGTCGGGACGGTTTCCGTTGCTCTGGCGGATAGGGCAGACTTGTGTTGTTGAAAAAGGAGGGGCGCCCGGTGGATACAGCTGCCGGGTATCGTCCTATCGTACTGCTGGACGAGCCGGGAAAATTGCTGGAGCGTATTCTGGCTGCCCGCATCGTTCAGCACCTGGTCGGGGTTGGACCTGACCTATCGGCGGAGCAGTTCGGCTTCCGGGAGGGCCGTTTGACCGTGGATGCAATACTTCGCGTGCGGGCCCTCTCGGACGAGGCTGTCTCACGGGGTGGGGTGGCGCTGGCGGTGTCTCTTGACATCGCCAACGCATTTAACACCCTGCCCTGGTCCGTGATAGGGGGGGCACTGGAGAGGCATGGGGTGCCCCTCTACCTCCGCCGGCTAGTTGGCTCCTATTTGGAGGCCAGGTCGATCGAATGTACCGGGTACGGTGGGACCCTTCATCGTTTTCCGGTCGTGCGTGGTGTTCCGCAGGGGTCGGTTCTCGGCCCCCTCTTGTGGAATATCGGGTACGACTGGGTGCTGAGGGGTGCCCTCCTCCCGGGTCTCCGCGTTATTTGTTACGCGGACGACACGTTGGTCGTGGCCCGGGGGATGATTATAGAGAGTCTGCCCGTCTCGCCACAGCGGGAGTGGCCCTCGTCGTCGGGAGGATAAAGAGACTGGGCCTCGACGTGGCGCTCAGTAAATCCGAGGCCTTGTGGTTTCACGGGCCGCGGAGAGCGCCACCTGTCGACGCCCACATCATGGTTGGGGGCGTCCGGATAGGGGTCGGGGTGCAGTTAAGGTACCTCGGCCTCGTGTTGGACGGCCGGTGGGCTTTTCGTGCTCACTTTGCGGAGCTGGTCCCCCGATTAATGAGGACAGCAGGTTCTTTGAGCCGACTGCTCCCGAATATCGGGGAGCCGGATCAGGTTGTACGCCGCCTCTACGCTGGGGTGGTGCGATCGATGGCCCTGTACGGTGCGCCTGTATGGGCTGAGCCGCGCAATTGGGCTACTATGGCTCGGTTCCTGCGCCGGCCGCAGCGCACCGTTGCTATCAGGGTCATCCGTGGATATCGCACCGTCTCATTCGAGGCGGCGTGTGTGTTGGCGGGGACGCCACCATGGGAGCTGGAGGCGGAGTCGCTCGCTGCCGACTATCGGTGGCGCAGTGAGCTTCGTGCTCTGGGCGTGGTTCGTCCCTCCAAAAGTGAGCTGCGGGCGCGGAAGGTCCATTCTCGGCAGTCCGTGCTCGAATCGTGGTCGAGGCGTTTAGCCAACCCCACGTGGGGTCTACGGACTGTCGAGGCGGTTTACCCAATCTTTTATGACTGGGTGAATCGTGGCCGAGGATGCCTCACCTTCCATCTGGTGCAGGTAGGTGCTGACTGGGCACGGATGCTTTGGGAAGTACCTGCACCGGATAGGAGCTGAGCCGACGACGAGGTGCCACCATTGTGGACACGACCTGGACACGGTGGAGCATACGCTGGCTGTCTACCCCGCTTGGGAGGTGCAGCGCCGTGTCCTTGTCGCAAAGATAGAACCAGACTTGTCGCTGCCTAGCGTCGTGGCGTCGATGCTGGGCGGCGACGAGTCTTGGAAGGCTATGCTCGACTTCTGCGAGTGCACCATCTCGCAGAAGGAGGCGGCGGGGCGAGTGAGGCAAAGCTCTCCTCACTATGCAGAAACCCGCCGCCGCCGAGCATGGGGTCGGGACCGGGGTCCCGTCCGTAACCCGGCCCCCTAAGAGCTTCGGGCTCCACCCGCTTTGTGCGGGGAAGAACCTAGGCGTGGGGCGGCGTGGTAGGTCGCGTTCCCCCGACCACTCCGGGGGAAGGTGTAGCGCGGCACTATCAATCGGGCTCTTGGCCCGTCGACCGAGGGAACCGGCGGTCATGTTGCTGGTGGCCGCCGCTCCGGCGTCTGGGGGACGGCGGGATGGATGTAATGTGCTCTGCGTAAACCCTGTCCCGCCGTCTCAATAGCTCCGACTGGGTTTCCGCCCGGTCCGGGGTAGGGCGCCGGCTGTGAGCGGCAGGAGTTTTTAGTGAGGTTCGACACCCACATACCCCACCTGCCGTGCGGGTGGGTATCCGGCGATTTTCTCCTGTGGTAAATAAAAAAAAAAAAAGGTCTTAGATGGCAGTGATTTAGTAATGAATCATATTTTGTGTGGGTAACTCACATGTATTTATTTATTTTATAATATTTTATTATAATTACACTACACAACAATACATACACACTTTATTTTATATCAACACATTCATTTATCACACAATCATACAAAACATTATTTACACTAAACAAAATTAATTTACAAACAAAGTCAGGCGATAACTGCAGTATAGCGGCGACGACAATATTTCGCTACTACATCGGTGCATAGACGAACCGGTCGTCGCATTTTTACCGATCCACCGCCAACAGTCGAAATCTGACTTGTCAGCGCGCATCCTGCGTTACCTTTCGGTGATACGCATTTTTAATTATTGCTTCTTGTTTTGTGTACCTGCTTATGTTGCTTGGACTATCTATTTCTTGTCACTTTCTACTTTTTTGTATATTTTGTGTTCGTCTTAAATAAAAACTTTCTTTTTGAACTTTTGTGTTTGCAAAGACATTATAATACCAACCCAAGACGACTAAACTGGTGACCCCGACGTGCTCTGATCCAGCAGTACTGGCGACACTCACGCAACATTCAAGCTCAGTCTCGACTCACCGCAGACTTCGAGCAGCACTGGCGACACTCAGACAGCATTCAAGCTCAACCTCGACTCGAGCAGCACTGGCACTTACAAGCTAATTCTCTATTTTTCTTTTTTAACTTATAAGTTTCATTTTACACCAAAAGAACTTCAAAAAATTTGAGTTCTTGCAGTTTGTTTAATTGGGAAGTTGATCTACACGATAAGAGAATACGAAGTTGTGCAATTACTTTAATAGAGCAAATCATAAATGCGAGCTTAAACCTTAAAAGTAATTTTAATTTTTGCAGTTTATTATTGCATGTCCGACAAATGCATATAACATAAACAGAAAATTATTATTTTAACACGAACCATTTCTTAAACAAATGACGTTTCCGCTAAGTCTGTGATTTGTGAATGCTTTGCTTGTTTTTTATGTTTAGATTATTTAAAATTCAAAATCAATGTTGAATTAAGTAATTGGGTTAAGTAAGTCGTTATTAGTATTAGATACGTTTTTTTTTTTTTTTATTGAAGAAAACCTTCTGGATTTTGTACTCTGATTTGGTCGCTCGATACGATAATATGTCATCTGACGTCTGTATTCTTCAGATGCAGTATGCTAGACAGATCACTGATATAACACTGCAGCCTGTTTTTTAATAAAACTCAAGTCCCTGTAGGGTAACTATGTAGTTACACAGATAACCCTAATGTCGATGTATAAAATTTTATACATCGATATTAGAAATTATATTAATTTTTAATATTGTCTACTTTTGTGACAAACATCATTTATATATAGTTAGCAATGACGCACCGTGCGCAAGCACTACGGTGGGCCCCCGCGTGCGCGCACATCACCCGCGTCTTCCAATTGATCGGCCGGCCAGTCGGTAACCTGTCTTGCCGTCGGATGCATGTCATACTTTACCTGCTAACCCGCTCCGCAGTGCTTGCGCATAGTTTGCTTAACGTTTAAGTTTAGTTTGAAGTTGAATACCATATTCGCTTTACTGGTGACCCCAAATTAGAACACGATGGCAAACAAAGACGACAATAAAGATGGAGATTCAAACGTTAACCGTGTCGGCGTGCGGGTACCAGCTTTCTACCCGACAAAACCGGAATTATGGTTTGCAGCTCTGGAAAGCCAGTTTGCCTTGGCAAAGGTGACACAGGATGATACTAAGTACCACTACGCTATCTCACAGCTGGAGGCAAATTACGCAGAGATTGTGGAAGATGTAATCACATCCCCCGCCGCAGCGGATAAGTACCAGCGCCTGAAAACCGTGCTGATAAAACGGCTCACACAATCACCTGAACGCCAGGTCATGCAGCTGTTAAATCATGAAGAACTGGGGGATAGGAAGCCGTCGATTTTTCTGCGACACTTAAAGCAGCTCGCAGGTCCAGGTGTTCCCGATGACTTTATCCGGACCGTATGGACCAGTCGCCTTCCCAGCGGTGTCCAGACCATCATCGCCTCCCAAAGCAAACTACAGCTGGAAGAGGTTTCGGAACTGGCAGACCAGATTATGGATATAGCGGCACCAGGTTTGCAGGTCGCAACAGCTTCCGCTTCATCCACAACGGGAGACCAGTAGATTGCGGCGCTCACTAAGCAGGTACAAGCTCTGTCAGCCAAGTTAGATCGAATGTCACGTCCGAGAGATAGATCGATGTATAGACGCCGTGGCCGTTCATCGTCTACCAGCACCAGGTCGCAGTCCAACTACGCGGGAAAAGAAACGGGCAGCCGGTAAGCATGGCCGTCGACTGCCCCAGTACCGGCCGTTTATTTATGGTGGATAAAAGGACTAAAATTCAGTTTTTAGTGGACACGGGAAGTGATTTGTGTGTTTTTCCTAAAACATTGGTCAAAGAAAGACGTTTTAAAACCGGTTATAAACTCAGTGCGGCAAACGGTTCGGTAATAAATACATATGGGTACGCCCACTTTGTACTAAACCTAGTCTTGCGCCGCGACTTCGCTTGGCGGTTTATAGTAGCCGACGTTACAAAGGCGATAATAGGGGTTGATTTTCTGTCACATTATAATCTTGTTGTAGATATTCGCAACCAACGCCTAATCGATGGTAGCACAATGCTAGCGTCCCCGGGTTTGCTTGCCCGCACTAATGAGGATGTTTCTTCGGTCAAGGTAATGTCCGGTAAGTCTGTGTATCATGACATACTAGCTAAGTACCCCGAGATTACTCGTCCTCATCGAATAAACACCACACCTCGTCACAATACTGTACACCACATACGCACCACACCTGGACCGCCTGTATCATGTACACCGCGCCGAATGGCGCCTGAAAAATTAAAAATAGCTAAGGCTGAGTTTAATGCTATGCTACAAATTGGTACCTGTCGTCCATCAGATTCGGCATGGGCATCGCCGCTTCACCTCGCCTCTAAAAAGGACAACGGATGGCGTCCCTGCGGCGATTATCGTATGTTGAACGCTCGAACAATCCCCGACCGGTACCCAATCAAACACATCCACGACTTTGCACATAGTCTATCTGGTAGCAGTGTATTTTCAACCATCGATCTAGCGAAGGTTTACCATCAGATACCCGTACATCCAGGCGACATCGCGAAGACCGCCATAACAACGCCGTTCGGCCTGTACGAATTTCGTACATGACGTTCGGACTTCGTAATGCCGGACAGACATTTCAACGCTTCGTAGATGAAATGGTAAGGGGTCTAGATTTTACATACGCCTATCTAGACGATTTTTTAGTGTTTTCTAAAGACCAGAGCACCCATGAAGAACACCTTCATCAGCTGTTTAGCAGATTGCGGTCATCAACACTTCTAAATGTGTGTTCGGTGCCTCGGAGGTCAAGTTTTTGGGCTACCGCATCTCAGCTGCAGGAACGACTCCTCTGCCAGAGAAGGTCGACGCTATAAAGAGCTTTCCTACCCCCAAGACTGTTAGAGAGCTACGCAGGTTTCTGGGGATGATAAACTTCTATAGGCGGTTTATCCCTAACACGGCCCAACATCAAGGACCCCTCAACGCGTTGCTGACAGGATCAGTCAAAGGCTCTCAACCAATCGACATGACAGGTGAGGCATCGAAGGCATTTGAAGCCTGCAAAGAAGGCCTCTGTCAGGTCAAGGTATTGTGCAAAATTTGAAGCCAACGCCTGCGTCTCGCCATAGTAATCAAAAAAAGACCACGTTCGTTTTTAAAGATTTGGCCACTTGCAGTCACGTATTCCTGCGTGACTGTACTATCGGTGGAACTTTGAAACCAGCATACACTGGACCATTCGAAGTGGTTCAGCGTGGGGATAAAGTTTTCACGATCACGGTAAGAAGGTCACGGTATCCGTAGATCGCATCAAGCCGGCCTACATACTACATGACCCAGACACCACAGCACTTACACAGCCCACACATACCAACCACACACACTTACGTACTCCTCACACAGACGATCGGGTGCTACCGGAAGCCGAAGACCATACTCGTCGAACTAGATCGGGGCGTAGGGTCAGATTTCCGGACTATTATCGCCCGTAACCCGGTCCGGGGGGGGGGGGGGTGATGTAGGGTAACTATGTAGTTACACAGATAACCCTAATGTCGATGTATAAAATTTTATACATCGATATTAGAAATTATATTAATTTTTAATATTGTCTACTTTTGTGACAAACATAATTTATATATAGTTAGCAATGACGCACCGTGCGCAAGCACTACGGTGGGCCCCCGCGCGTGCGCACATCACCCGCGTCTTCCAATCGATCGGCCGGCCAGTCGGTAACCTGTCTTGCCGTCGGATGCATGTCATACTTTACCTGCTAACCCGCTTCGCAGTGCTTGCGCATAGTTTGCTTAACGTTTCAGTTTAGTTTGAAGTTGAATACCATATTCGCTTTATCCCTTTTACGATATCCACGGGAATCGTGGTGCTATTAAGACCAAAGTGAGATTTATTCTGGGCGTATCGGTACTTATTCTTGTTTCGTACGTGTCGACTGGTTTTTCTTCAATATTGTATTATGTATTAGTAACATACAAGAACAAAATTAAGCACGATAAGACCGGAGCCCATTTTTTTCACGTAGCATCACCTAGTAAATAATTATTAACTTTACAGATTGACTCGTTACATACATCAAACACTTATTATTATTATCTGTTTTTGTAAAGAAATATTTTTGTTGCTATTGTAGACAAATAAGCATACAGTCCATCTGATGGTAGGTGGTTACCATCGTTCATTAACATCAACAATATCAGGAGTATAATTATGCCGCTGTCCATATACTGAACTACATTGTATACTTTCTTGTTCCAGGTATACAATAGTAGCTTCACAGCACTATCCCGATCTCGAGCCGAGAAAACACACAGGCCCTGAAAACAAAAACTTGTTTTTTTACACTTCAGACAATCTCTATGTCGACTTACATATAGGTACTACCTTAGATTATTTTTTCATGGCACAGATAGAATATAAACGAGCTCACGGTCCACCAGTTGTTAAATGGTTCCGGAGTCTATAGACATAACAGCGTAAATGCCACCACCCAGTTGGAGATCTACCGCCAGAATCCGCCTGAGATACCGTCTTCAGCCTTCACCTTTATCTTTACCAGTCTAATTTGTGCCGTAAGGCACTCAAACATTCTGATTTTAAATCAAGAACTCCGAACATCTCAAGAAAAGCGGAATTAACCTTAATTAAGCCATCGTAAACACATAATCCATCCAAGTTCAACCAGAATGTTGTCATCATCATCATCAGCATGTGGCAGTCCACTGCTGGACATAGGCCTCCCCAAAGCTCGCCACTGAACCCGATCTTCGGTTCTACGCATCCAGTTACTGCCAGCTGCCTTGCGCAGATCGTCGCTCCATCAAGCAGGAGGGCGTCTTACACTACGTTTGCCGGTTCGCGGTCTCCACTCCAGAACACGTCTACCCCAACGGTTATCGGTTCTGCGACATTTCTGACCAGCCCACTGCACCTCAGCCTATTAACTCTGCGAGCTATATCGATCCAGATCAGAATGTTATTATTCCATTAAACTTAGCTTTTAACATATCGACAGGTGAAAAGGCTATTTCGTTCAAGCAACATTTTTGCAAAAGAGTGCCATTTAAAGATTACAAATTGGAAAAATATCATAAAAAAAGCTTCTTCAGCTATTTGAATGGAGTAAACGTAATTGAAATTCAATTAAAAATGTCGAACTGTTGATGCTAATACCAAATAAAACGCACTTTTAATTAACTTTGTAATTTATTAATTTATCTTTAGAAATGTGGCATATTAAGCGAAATGTCGCTTAAACAATACCCTTTCACCCCTTCATATAGTTTATTTTATTGAATAGCAATGTTACATAAATAATGAAGAACTATATTATAAGAAGAAGAAGAAGGGTCGTCGTACCCCCTTTCGGGGGCACGGAACGGGCCTCGGGGCAAACCCCACTACCCGGGACGGAGCTCCCTGCTACATAGGGCAGGGGTGGTATAGATGCAGGACGAGACGGGGGAGGACTGTTCGCAGCGCGCATACGGTTGCATAGCATCGACAAAACATATATACTTATACATAATACGATGGGCTTGGTTCTCTTGGGAGGAGTGATGCCCGCGGAGGAGTCACCCCGGCGCCGGCTGCTGTCCTCTGCTTTTTTTTTTTTTTTTCCCTAACTACTAACTATAACTAACTAAAACTAAACTACTATACTAACTATTAACTACTACTATTTACAATATATACAAAGCGGGACAACAGTCAGCACCGTGGGGCCCGCCACCGGCCCCATGCCGCGGCCCCACCTCTACAAGTCAGAGGGGGAGCCGCGGCACTAATTTGGCGCTCATCCGCTAAGGGCTCCCCAGAGGGGGAAGACCGTCGCGGGGAGGGACCGACGTAAAGTCACTCCCCTTAAGGGGGAGTGGTCCACCCAAACGGGCGGTAGAATGGGTCCCCATAGGGGGGCACCCCAACAGTGTGGGGGGAAATGAAGAGTGTGGACAGCTCAGTCCCATGGGGGCACTCATTATGAGCACTCCCATATCACTCCGGTTAAGCCGACTATCTTACCATAGCTGGGGGTTCCAGTAGCTCCCTTGGTAGCGCCCTACCATCAGGTGGTCTGGCGTGCAAGGGAGCTATATTGTGGAGATGCTCGTGGGGTCCACCGTCAGTCCGCTCGTACATATTACGAGCTAGCCTCCGAATGAACTCCTCGAGCGACTCCACATCTAGATCCCGGGCGATTACGTCAGTTCTGACGTAACGCCCTGCTCCGACTATCGTGCGAAGAGCCAGATTCTGCTGGGCCTGTAACTTCACCCGCATGATCTGCGGGATGAGGTGATACCAGGCCGCAGCTGCGTACGTGATACGGGAACGAACATACGTCTTGTAAATGCCGAGTCTAGTCCTGGTCGGCAACCTGGAGGCCAACACCGGCCGGAGGAGAAACCTCGCATAGCGGGCGGCCGCCAACGCCGACTTGGCGTGGGCGGTCATCCTCAAACTCCGGTCGATATTGACTCCCAGGTATCGGACACTGGGCCTAAACTCGACATTGACTCCACGAAGACTGAGCTATCCTGGGACGACTCTTGTGCGGACCGGACCGAAGAGAATAGCCGCGGTCTTCCCCACGTTGACCGCGACCCTCCATCGGTCCAGCCACTGGGGCAGTAGGTCCAACAACCTCTGCATCCTCGTAATGGCCGCAGAAGGGAAATTTGAGGACGCGAATTAGGCGCTGTCGTCGGCAAACAGCGCCAACTTCACGTCGGCTTCCCACGCTTGAAGGTTGCCCTCAAGCGTGGGAATGTCGTTGGTGTAGAGAGCGTAGAGGACTGGTGCCAGGACGCTTCCCTGGGGAACTCCGGCCGTGACTGGGCGCACCGACGACTTTGCGCCCTCGACCGCGACAAGGAAGGATCTTCCCTCCAGGTACGACCCCAGCAGTCGCACATAGGCGTGCTGGAGGTCCGTGTTCTGCAACAGCTTGTAGATCAGTCCCGCATGCCATACACGGTCGAAGGCCTTCTCGATATCGAGAAAGACTGCGGCCGTGTACTGGCGCGCGTTGGACCGATCCGCCAAGTGGTGCATAACGCGGACCAATTGCAGCGTTGTCGAGTGACCGCTGCGAAACCCGAATTGCTCGGGTCTGAGAAGGATGTGCGGCGACACCCTTCTCAGCAGCAGCCGCTCGAACAACTTGCCCATATGCGACAGCAGAGTGATCGGACGATAACTGGAGGGATTTCTCCTATCCTTGCCGGGTTTGGGCAGGGCAATAACCTTGCCCAATTTCCAAGTTTCCGGGAAGTGTCCTGTGGACAGAATGGAATTGAACAGTCGTGTCATGAATGACACGACCGTTTCGGGGAAGTGGAAAAATTCGAGGGAGGGAATACCGTCCTCGCCCGGCGCCTTGCGCCTCTTCATCCGCTTGATGGAGAGGCGCAATTCACTGGGAGTGATGAAATCACCATCTCCCAACGGTGGCACCGGGGAGGAGAAGAGGCTTGCTACGCTCTCTTCCACCGATTGGTGGAATGCGGCCTCTGAGGGTGCAGAGTTATTTGGAGCGAACTGCCGCTCCAGCATTACGGCCAGGACATCGGCGCGTGCCTGAGCCAAGAAGCATCAGTTGCCCCTCTCGTCCACGAGTGGACAAGTCGGGGCAGGCCGATTTGAGAGCTGGCGGCAAAGTCGGTGGAGGGACACGGACGAGGGGTCCTCACGGGCCTCCTCGATCCGTTCCTCCCACGCATAGCCCCGATAGGAGCTAATCTTCGCCGCCAACTCCGCTTCCAGCTCATTAAGCTCGCGCTTGATCCTGGGACAACGAGTTGTCGCCCAGAGCCTCCTCAGACCCCTCTTCCGGCGAATAATCGCTTTCAGATGGGCCGGGAGTATACCTCTGGGCCCGCCGCTGCGCACAAGAGTCGTCGCCTAGTCGATCACTCCCCTGATGGAGTCGACAAGGCGGACTGCCGCGTCGTCGGCCCCCTCAGGGGTGTTGGGGTCCTGAATTATGGGAAGGTCGACTAGGCGTCTCTTAAAGAGCTCCCAGTCGACCTTCGGTCGTAGGGGCGAGGTCGCAACCCGGGTAAGCCCCATTCCCAGTGTGACCAGGATACTATATTATAATGAGTAACACTGTAGTTTCTTTCATGGTACTACATTAAGCTGTTTATCGCATGAAAGTCAGACCACAGTTTGACCTCCGGTGTCCCAAATCTTTCGGTAGCCATTTAGTAGATAGTCTCGAAGATAGTTTTATTAAGTAGCTTACGTAATGGGCCTTGCGATAATCTGCTTTCTTCAGATTTGCTGAAATATACTTATAAAAAAATACTATTATCACAATATTCACTCAACAACGAAGTGTACAGTTTCAACAAGCTAAAATTACGGCTGGATAAATATAAGAATGGGTGTAAAAATGGACTATGTGAGCTTCCGGGCTGACGCTTGGAAGGGACGCTCCCGAGTACCGTACAATGGTCTCCCTGCATCGCATCTGTCGCTGGCAGCTCACCCACAGGCCATCACTCAACCACTCAACCAGAAAGAACCGCAACCAAAACTACTGCTGAATAGCGTCATGAACGAAAACGATGTTGTGGGCATGATCGCCGCGCATGACGCGGACAGAACTGAAGGTCTCATGAAACACATAGGTTTGTTCATGACTATAGTGAAATTATAACTAGTATAATAATATTAATTATATTTTGAGTTAATTTTGATTTTAATTTTGAGTTAATATAATTAACAGTGATTTACCTTAATAAAAATAAAATACATATAAAAGTGTACATATTATTGTTCGTAATTGTTACGCTCGCATGTGGTTTGTCCGATTGAAACTATGTAAGTACAGCTGCCCTTTTTGAAACTTCAGACAACGTTCCTTCACGAGAGCTTTCAAAAAAATATTCCATGTTTTTAATTGAATTCGATGACAGAAGTGTTATCGTCTGAATTTTAAACAAAACACCTAGAGCTTACGTCGACATTGGTAGACGCCACATCTCTCAGTCATTCAGCATCAGAATAAGTCCTTCTGTTTTGAAATAAAATACGTATTCACCGTCCAAAGAAAACCTTACTTTTAAAACTTAGCTTTTGGCTCACACAATCCTAGTAGTTTTATGAATTATTTATATTGTATTATTACTATTATTGTATATGCTCATTAATTAATTATGTTGCCTGTAAATTTTAAGGGATTAATTAAGTACGTATTGAAAACGAAAGTGTCTAATCGTGGTTTTTAGTGAATCTGAATTGAAATAGTAATTTTGAATTGGTAAATATACCAAATTGTGTTTAATAAAAGAAGAAAACAGAGAATAATGTACGGTTACAGTGAAACACCGTTGATGACGCCGGATGGCTACCGCTCGGTTTCCCAAGGTTAGTGCTTTAAATATTAACTTATTTACCATTATATTCATATAGAATAATTCGATTATGGCAGGGCTGTAATTCCGAAGGTAAGTATGAAAGTATGTATACAATACTAGTGGACCCGGCGAACTTTGTTCCGCCACACGGTTTGTTTCAAACACATCAACCGGTCAATTTCAAAATTCTACTATAATTAACCATAGAATATATTAGGTTTAGCTGTCAGTTGCGTTTTGTTATTCTATATCAGTTGCGTTTTGTTATACCACGTTTTATGTCGCGTCCCACGGGAACGTGATAAAAAGTATCCTATGTCCTTCTCCTGGTTTTAAGCTACCTCCTCACTAATTTTCAGCCAAATCAGCTCAGCCGTTCCTGAGTTATAAATAGTGTAACTAACACGACTTTCTTTTATATATGTATATAGATGTAACAGAATCGTAGAACATGATTTTCGTCCGCTTTAATATTTAGCACACTTATCAAGTACCGATATCAATACAATAATTTAATGTTTTTTTTTTATTACAACATACTATTTGCAATAAAAGTAATAATTTCATTCGTAACTTAATGCTTGCTTAATATGAAATTATTATGATATATTTTTTTTATAATTTTACACGAAATAACCTTACTTCGCTCTAGAATTAACTCGCCATATTTATAAAAATATCCGATTAGCTACAAAAGCGTATTATTTATTATTATTTTTAAACTGTTCTTTATAACCTCCTTGGATAATTTATAAGCACCAGCTATCCCTATTAGGACAGGGATTTATTTGCGAACGCCTTCCAATATTATATAACTTAGTATAATAAATGCAAACATTTAAAAAGCTAAATCGCTGACCGTAACCCAACGTAACGTGATGTTTTGACCCAACGGCGATTTTTGTCGAAAGCATCTAGTTCAAAAACGCTAAGCGATGCTATTTCAGATATGACAAATTTAGTTTATTCATAGAGGTAGTTTGTGTTACGGTCAAGATCCACAAGGTCGAGGCGAGTATGTGAACTTGTAGTTTAATCGATAACTTGCCCTTCATGTCATGAACAATGCCGTTCGAACGTCAAGGATAAATAAATAGATAACTGGATACAAATCACGCAGGGTCATTCGGGCCCAAATTATTAATCATATTAATGATAAATAATGAATTGCTAATTATTGATAATCTATCTATATGAAAATGAATTGCTGTTCGTTAGTCTCGCTAAAACTCGAGAACGGCTGGACCGATTTGGCTAATTTTGGTCTTAAATTATTTGTGGAAGTCCAGAGTAGGTTCAAGAGGTAGATAAATATGAAAATGCTCGGAATTAAATAAAAATAACAATTTTGTTTTTCCTTTGATGTGTCTCCCGTCGTACGGATTCCTTTTGTGTATTTTAAGTTTATTTTATACAAAAGTTTAGGTCTTTTATTTATCGATTGAGGCACTACGAACTCTGCCGGGTCAGTTAGTTATTAATAAAAATCCAGACAAAAAACAAACAAACCTGTTCATCACACGAATATTTGCCCGATGTGGGAACCGAACCCAAGACCCTCAGCGCAACATTCAGGGTGCTAACGAACAGTGAATAGATATTGCGACTTATATTTTTTATCTGTGGAATAGAATGGGGTTGGGGCCCACATGATAATCAGTGATTACCATTGCACGTTATGTTGACAGTGTTATGGATACGGGCATTATCAATTAGCGCAGCCAGACTGTATACTTTAATTAAGTGTTTCTGAAATATGTTTTGATTCTCTTATGTTTTAACATTTTGAAGTTTGACGCTTTAATTTGTTCAGCGTTGTGGAAATCACATATCCGACTCAGGCGACGGAGCAACGCAAGGCCACAATCGCCTGAAACATGTCTTGTCGGATCCCATGAACCCTTTCTCGGTGCTTTTAGGCCCCTCAAGCACCGATTACCAACCTCATTGAACTGCTCAAGTACAAGGAAGAGTTCAACGAGCAAACGCACCCATAGACACAGCCCATTGAGTTTCCCGCCGGGTCTTCTCAGTGGGTCGAGATTCCAATCCGGCGGTAGGCACTGCGAAGCACTAGCGTTAGTGTTAGGAAATTCTCTCAAGTGAGCCCGTGAGCTCACCAATTCGCCCGCCCGCAACTGGAATAGCAACTTAGGATACCAGCGAATAGGTAGGGAACTAAGTGGAAATCTGATTGAAAACTATATTGAAAAGAACATCCCATTAGGCATAAAAAAACCAAGTTATTTCATTGATAGTTTTGTATTTTATGAACCTTAAAAATGTATATAGGGAGAGTGGGGGAGTTGAGAACGACGGGTAATTGGGAACACCTAAGGAAGTACTACTTCCCCTTATACTAGATCATCCCGATATTTTTCAACGCATACTTCCAGCGCCCTTCAGTTCGTAGGCAATAGTGAGAGTGAAAGGCTGCACGCATGCTGTCACGATAAATCAAACAATCTTTATTACGTTTATGATGTAATTTTTGTCATGTGTTACAATATATGTTACTATAATATTTTTGAGTTCAAAAGGCACACTATTTAGTTTCTATCATGTACGTACTATATGTTTTCAAATGTTAGGCGACTTAAAGTTCGCCAACAATTCTACTGAGCATGGCGGCCATTTTGATTTATATTGACTACTTCGGGCAATTGGGAACGGCATCAGGAGGGTAATTGGGAACATTTCTAATTACCCCTTGCGTTCTTAATTACCCGCAATGTCTCGAAATTATGTACGTAAGACTGAAACTAAATACAAAATTGAAGATCTTGCAATATACTACAAAGAAGAAGCTAAAAATCAAGAGTAAAGTCGTAAGAAATTTGAAGAAGGCTTTAGAAAATGAAAACTAAGAGGAGTTGAAGTCGTCGTGGCCTAAGAGATAAGACGTTCGGTGCATTCGTGTTGAGCGATGTACTTGTGTTCGAATTCCAGGCCCGGGTACCAATTTTTCTAATGAATTACGTACTCAACAAATGTTCACGATTGACTTCCATGGTGAAGGAATAACATCGTGTAATAAAAGTGAAACCCGCAAAATTATAATTTGCGTAATTACTGGTGGTAGGACCTCTTGTGAGTCCGTGCAGGTAGGTACCACCGCCCTGCCTATTTCTGCCGTGAAGCAGTAATGCGTTTCGGTTTGAAGGGTGGGGCCGCCGTTGTAACTATACTGAGATCTTAGAACTTATATCTCAAGATGTGTGACGCATTTAAGTTGTAGATGTCCATAGGCTCCAGTAACCACTTAACACCAGTTGGGCTGTGAGCTCGTCCACCCATCTAAGCAATAAGAAAAAGTAAAAAAAGAGTTTTACTCCATAATGTGTAACGAAAAATATGAGTCACCACCGACAGAAGATTGGATCATGTGCACCATATACATAAACCCTGGGCACCTGAAAAATACACTGCAGGCGAGGGTTAATATGAGATATGTGATGATAAAACAATTTGTAGTTATTATCGGGATTTAATTGTGTCGATCCTATTTACCCTATACCGTTCCCATTTCCCCCACGGGACGATCCCAATTACCCCATATGGTGTCGGGTAAAAAGGACCGCTATTGTTTTTTTAGTTTATTAATATTTTTAATAAAACGTTGATTTTGGAGATTTTTTTTGTTATCAATAAGTTGATAGGTAAGCAAAGCTTACGTTTCAATGAAAGTTGATTATGTTTATGACTTTTTTCTATTAGTTTTGAACATTTGAAGTTAAGTGTTCCCAATTCCCCCACTTTCCCCTACTTATCATATACGCTAATTTTATTGCATGTTTTTTTCATTAAAATTATTACGCTTTGGAGTTTATATCTTGAACTGCCTCTCCATGATCCATTATTTATTTATTACAAGGAGAACAAACAATGTAAAATTAATTTAAAACAGAGGTATTTTATAATTTTACGTTAGATTCTTTCAATTCGTGTTACGTTTCAAACGAATAAAAATTTTCGATGATATTTCACACACATTTTGTTTTATTTAAATTTAAAGATAGCTAGTGTGATTAATGTGGCATTATGTATATAGAGCCATTATAGTTGACGTGTTCATCAAATATGAATCTGCTGTCATGAACAATGCTTAAATCACATTTACTAATAAGTTTAATTGGTTCACGTTCTTTTAGTTTATATTTAAAGACTATTTGATTGACTTTTCTACGAGTAGTATAAGTAACAAAATGATATTTTATTGCGATTTATTACGGTTCAATTCAGATTGCATGAACTTGGCATCGTCGATTGAAGGAATTTTCATAAAAAAATTATGTCATCAGTGAAGTAGAGAAGGCGTGAGAAATGAAAGCACTTAATGATATCATTAATAAAAATACTAAAAAGGAAGGTCACCAGTAACAAGCCCTGCGGTACGCCAATGCTAACATATACCCAAGCAGAAGTATAGTTGTTGACCACTACCGCCTGGGATATCTTCTCGAGATATAATTTAAACCATCGTGATTAGTCGCCACAGATTTCCATATTATTTAATCGTTAATTTTGTCAAACGACTTGCTATAGTATGTATTATTTACATCAACTCACTTACCATCATTCATGGAATCAGTAAGATTTTTGAAGTAAGATTTATAATAAATAAATTCGAAACAGTTGACTTATTTATCAGAAATCCCTGCTGACTTAAATTAAATGCATTTTACACTACCACATAGACTCGACTTATTACGTAAAACACGTTTATACAATATTTTTCTTTGGATAATGAAGTGGGCCCCCGAGGCCGCACTTTCCGGGCTCCATGAAATAACAGAACCTGGGATTCATTGAGCACCACCTTGAGACCCGACCTTCGGCTGCTGCCGACGTCAAAGGCCACCCCCGCGCAGAAGACGGGTAGACTTGTCGATAATCCCATTCTCTCGGATCGTTTGGAGCCTCTGGGTCTGCGGAGGAACTTCGGTTCCCTCTGTATTTTGTACCGTATGTTCCATGGGGAGTGCTCTGAGGAATTGTTCGAGATGATACCAGCATCTCGTTTTTACCATCGCACCGCCCGCCACCGGAGTAGAGTTCATCCATACTACCTGGAGCCACTACGGTCATCCACAGTGCGTTTCCAGAGATCTTTTTTGCCACGTACCATCCGGCTATGGAATGAGCTCGTCTCCACGGTGTTTCCCGAGCGCTATGACATGTCCTTCTTCAAACGAGGCTTATGGAGAGTATTAAGCGGTAGGCAGCGGCTTGGCTCTGCCCCTGGCATTGCTGAAGTCCATGGGCGACGGTAACCACTCACCATCAGGTGGGCCGTATGCCCGTCTGCCTACAAAGGCAATAAAAAAAAAATAAAAAAAAGACTCGCTATAATCCTTCCTAGCAAACTACGCTTAAGCTCCGAAGATCAGTGCGAAGGATACCCCAGAGGACTGATGGTGGAGGATATTATAATATCCTCCTAGATGGTGTTTAGAACCTAATAAGATAACTTATAAATACCAGCAATCCCTCCTAGGACAGATTTGCGAACGACTCCCAATAAGAAATAACTTAGTGTAATAAATAGCAAACTTTTAAGAAGCACAATTGCTAGCCGTTACGCTATTGTAAAGCCACATTGATATTTACCACCTCCCGCTCAATCCTCCCGCGCTCGCTAATATCAAAGCATCAGTGTGCCGAATCTCACTGACGGGACACGCGCCGATCGTTATCGCGTCCGTTTATCTTCCACCGGATAAGATCGTTCTAAGCAGTGATATCGAGGCGCTGCTCGGCATGGGGAGCTCTGTCATTCTGGCGGGCGACCTAAACTGTAAACACATCAGGTGGAACTCACACACCACAACCCCGAATGGCAGGCGGCTTGACGCGTTAATTGATGATCTCGCCTTCGATATCGTCGCTCCGCTAACCCCGACTCACTACCCGCTAAATATCTCGCATCGCCCAGATATACTCGACATAGCGTTATTAAAAACCATAACCCTGCGCTTACACTCGATCGAAGTAGTTTCAGAGTTAGATTCAGACCACCGTCCCGTCGTTATGAAGCTCGGTCGCGCTCCCGATTCCGTTCCCGTCACGAGGACTGTGGTGGATTGGCACACGCTGGGCATCAGCCTGGCTGAATCTGATCCACCATCGCTCCCGCTTAGCCCGGACTCTACCCCGTCTCCTCAGGATATCGCTGAAGCCATAGACATCTTAACGTCACACATCACCTCGACATTATATAGGTCATCTAAGCAAGTTATAGCGGAGGACTTCCTTCACCGCTTCAAATTGTCCGACGATATTAGGGAACTCCTTAGAGCTAAGAACGCCTCGATACGCGCCTACGACAGGTATCCTACCGCGGAAAATCGTATTCGAATGCGTGCCCTACAACGCGACGTAAAGTCTCGCATCGCCGAAGTCCGAGATGCCAGATGGTCTGATTTCTTAGAAGGACTCGCGCCCTCCCAAAGGTCTTACTACCGCTTAGCTCGTACTCTCAAATCGGATACGGTAGTAACTATGCCCCCCCTCGTAGGCCCCTCAGGCCGACTCGCGGCGTTCGATGATGACGAAAAAGCAGAGCTGCTGGCCGATACATTGCAAACCCAGTGCACGCCCAGCACTCAATCCGTGGACCCTGTTCATGTAGAATTAGTAGACAGTGAGGTAGAACGCAGAGCCTCCTTGCCACCATCGGATGCGTTACCACCCGTCACCCCGATAGAAGTTAAAGACTTGATCAAAGACCTACGTCCTCGCAAGGCTCCCGGTTCCGACGGTATATCTAACCGCGTTATTAAACTTCTACCCGTCCAACTCATCGTGATGTTGGCATCTATTTTCAATGCCGCTATGGCGAACTGTATCTTTCCCGCGGTGTGGAAAGAAGCGGACGTTATCGGCATACATAAACCCGGTAAACCAAAAAATCATCCGACGAGCTACCGCCCGATTAGCCTCCTCATGTCTCTAGGCAAACTGTATGAGCGTCTGCTCTACAAACGCCTCAGAGACTTCGTCTCATCCAAGGGCATTCTCACCGATGAACAATTCGGATTCCGCACAAATCACTCATGCGTTCAACAGGTGCACCGCCTCACGGAGCACATTCTTGTGGGGCTTAATCGACCAAAACCGTTATACACGGGAGCTCTCTTCTTCGACGTCGCAAAAGCGTTCGACCAAGTCTGGCACAACGGTTTGATTTTCAAACTATTCAACATGGGCGTGCCGGATAGTCTCGTGCTCATCATACGGGACTTCTTGTCGAACCGCTCTTTTCGATATCGAGTCGAGGGAACCCGCTCCTCCCCGCGACCTCTCACAGTTGGAGTCCCGCAAGGCTCTGTCCTCTCACCCCTCCTATTTAGCTTATTCGTTAACGATATTCCCCGGTCGCCGCCGACCCATTTAGCTTTATTCGCCGACAACACGACTGTTTACTATTCCAGTAGAAATAAGTCCGTAATCGCGAAGAAGCTTCAGAGCGCAGCCCTAGCCCTAGGACAGTGGTTCCGAAAATGGCGCATAGACATCAACCCAGCGAAAAGTACTGCGGTGCTATTTCAGAGGGGAAGCTCCACACGGATTTCCTCCCGGATTAGGAGGAGGAATCTCACACCCCCGATTACTCTCTTTAGACAACCCATACCCTGGACCAGGAAGGTCAAGTACCTGGGCGTTACCCTGGATGCATCGATGACATTCCGCCCGCATATAAAATCAGTCCGTGACCGTGCCGCGTTTATTCTCGGTAGACTCTACCCCATGATCTGTAAGCGGAGTAAAATGTCCCTTCGGAACAAGGTGACACTTTACAAAACTTGCAAAGGCCCGTCATGACTTACGCGAGTGTGGTGTTCGCTCACGCGGCCCGCACACACATAGACACCCTCCAATCTCTACAATCCCGCTTTTGCAGGTTAGCCGTCGGAGCTCCGTGGTTCGTGAGGAACGTTGACCTACACGACGACCTGGGCCTCGAATCTATCCAGAAATACATGAAGTCAGCGTCGGAACGGTACTTCGATAAGGCTATGCGTCATGATAATCGCCTTATCGTTGCCGCCGCTGACTACTCTCCGAATCCTGATCACGCAGGAGCCAGTCACCGTCGACGCCCTAGACACGTCCTTACGGATCCATCAGATCCAATAACCTTTGCATTAGACGCCTTCAGCTCTAATACTAGGGGCAGGCTTAGGGACCCCGGTAACTGTACTCGTCGAACTCGACAAAGAGGTCGACGTGCAACCTAACCCATGCATCAGCCCGCTGAGTTTCTCGCCGGATCTTCTCAGCGGGTCGCGATTCCGATCCGGTAGTAGATTCATTCGCGAAACAATTGCTCTTGAATTGTTAGGTCTCCTTCGGAGGCGCTCGGGTAGCTGTTAGCAAATCCCACCCCTCCTGGCTGAGCTTTTGCTCGCCCACCTGTCCTGGTGAAACTGGAAAGGCCTCCGGGCCACCAGTAATCCTTCAATCATAAAAAAAAAAAAAAAAAAAAAAATTACCACCATCCTGCCTATTTTTTCGGCCAATCAGTCATGGGTTCCGATTTAAACCACGGAATGGCTTAAATAACAAGTATTCTTTGCCTTGATGCCAATGTTGAAAAATGAAGTTAAGTTTTGAAGTCGTCGTGGCCTAAAGGATAAGACGTCCGGTGCATTCGTTGTTGCGATGCACCGGTGTTCGAATCCCGCGGGCGGGTGCCAATTTTTCGAATGAAATACGTACTTAACAAATGTTCACTATTGACTTCCACGGTGAAAGAATAACATCGTGTAATAAAAATCAAACCCGCAAAATTATAATTTGCGTAATCACTGGTGGTAGGACCTATTGTGAGTCCGCACAGGTAGGTACCACCGCTCTGCCTATTTCTGTCGTGAAGCAGTAATGCGTTTCGGTTTGAAGGGTGGGGTAGCCGTTGTAACTATACTGAGACCTTAGAACTTATATCTCAAGGTGGGTGGCGCATTTACGTTGTAGATGTCTATGGGCTCCAGTAACCACTTAACACCAGGTGGGCTGTGAGCTCGTAAACCCATCTAAGCAATAAAAAAAAAAAAAAAAACCGAAACAGTCCTAAGACTGAGCAGATACTGACTATCCTGTATCATTGACTTACCTTCAGAAGTTCTTATTTCAAAACATTGTGATTTCTATATATCACGAATAATAGGGGTAGTCCATCACATTATGCAAAATATTAAAAGAAAAATGTTAACATAAATGTGATAATAACAAGGTGTAAACTCAAAAGTTTCATTAAAATTAGTTCAGTTATGTGTAATCACGGCGAAACAGCTAAACATAATCAATTATACATCTGAGCTCTTTAATGTTTTTTTTTTGAAATATTTTAGATTTACCAACATCCTTTACATGGTTAGTCAAATAAAAAGACAGAATAGTTTCTTATTTGACTAAAAACAAATTCGTAGTTTGGCTAAATCGATGGCTTACGGACTGGAGATCGATGGCGTAGGGCTGTTTGTTCACATCGAAGAATGTTTATTTCCGTTCTAACTTTTAAGGAAAAGTCGGATTCGATTACTTTATAGATTATTTTTTACACAGTCATACACTAATTAAATATTGGTATTAAAAAATATATACGGATAAGCATCAAAATACATACGAATATCATCTTTTTATTCTACCCGTATTTTCAATGACTAATTTGAATAAAAAACTGTTATATTACTTAAGTAATATAATTAGACATATTCACTCTTGAATTGTTTTGCAGTTAATGATGTGTATCATTATTTTATGTACCAACAATGACAACATTTTACGGGTGAAATTTATATACCTTGGCTCACATCATTGCAAAATCCTCGTTAGGGTCTTGTGCTCAACATCTTGCAAAAGCAGGCGACAAGGAATGAGAGAGAGTGTTTTTCTCTCTCCGCACCGTCGACATCGAGTTGGAATCAGGATAGAGATTTCACTCGAATCCTTATCCTCTTAAGTATTTCGTGTCCCCTGCTTAAGCGGCTTGGGGACCGTCGAGGGACACCCAGGAAGACGACGTGTAAGGTAGTTAGTATGGCCCGGCACTGCCCGTGGCATTGCTGACGTCCATGAGCGATGGTAACCACTAACCATCAGGTGTGCCGTATGCTCGTCTGCCTACACGGGCAATAAAAAAGGTACTTTATACACATCTTGTGAAACCTTTTGACGGATAACCGCACTCCCCGACATACACTGAATTTGGCCCAACGGGTTACATAAATAATATAATTTACAAATATATCAAAAAATCAAACTGTTTCTCTTTAAAACATTAATTCAGAGACAACACACACTTTTATAATCGTACTACTACAAGTACATATAGTTCTCAAAATAGTAAATGCGAAAATAACGCATTTTTGTCAAAATCGTTCTAATTCTAAAATACGAAATCATGCTGATCCAGGTATAAAAAATTTAGTTTATCCATAAAGGTAGTTTGTGTTACGGTCAAGATCCACAAGGTCGAGGCGAGTATGTGAACTTGTAGTTTGATCGATAGCTTGCCCTTCGTGTCATGAACAATGCCGTTCGAACATCAAGAATAATTGTAGACTTTAAATGGACATTGCATGAATATCGGGACGTATCTTTTTTGTTTGTGGAATACAGTCGGCCTAGTGGCACACATGACAGTCCGTATTATCACCGCTCTTGATATTGACAGTCCTATAGACAAGAGCATTCCCTAGTACAGCCAGACTATCGTCTACATTAATTGCTTGTGATAGATAGATGCTTCGCTTCTCCTAGATTTTTTTCTTAATATATATACCTAGTCAGGTCATAAATTCTGTCACACGTTTAATGTAAAATAATTGAAACAAGTTTATTCATTATGTAACCATTCATATACCAAAATGAACTGAATAAAACATAGATTCTTATGACACTAAAGTTTATTCAAAATGACCTCCGTGATTTTGAATACAGGCCTTCAATCTGCGCGGCCAGTCGTCTATCGCAGCACGAACGACGTCCATGTCAATATCGGCGGCTGCCTTAATCAAGGATGTCTTGAGTGACTCCAAATTGGGATGAGGCTTTGAGCACGCCTTTTCCTCCAAGTGTTGCCATATCTTGTAATCTAACGGATTCAAATCTGGACTGGAGGAGGGCCAGTCTTCGTGCCGGATGAAGTCGATTTCACGCGCCGCCAGCCAGTCTTGTGTGCTCTTCGCTCTATGAGCTGGCGCCGAATCTTGTTGGAATACCCAGTGCCTGTTATTGAACATGGTATGAGAAACAGGTTCCACAAGGTTAGTCAGGAAAGTATTTTGATACACAACTGCATTCGTTTTTACACCTTTCCCACAAAAATGTACCTCTGTTAAGCCCCAATAAGAAACTCCCAACCATACCATGAGCGAGGATGGAAAATGACCTCGTTGGACACGCGGAATACGGTTGCTCGCTTCTTCACTACTGTGTGCGTACACCTTATCATTTTGTTTGTTGTAGCTCTCTTCTACGGTAAAAATGTTTTCATCCGAAAAAAGAATTTCCCGATTTTTTTTTTCCCGCGTACCGCTTCAACAAAGCGCAGCATCTCTTCAGTCTCAGGTCCATTAGACGAGCATTCAAACGATGTCCTGTTTTTCTTCGATATGCCCGAAGCCCTAAGTCTTCATTTAACACCCTTTTCACCGTGGTTCTGCTTAACCCCATCTGAAGGGCCAACAGTTTCTGCTTACGTTTGGGATTTCTTTGAATTCGCGCCTTCACAGCTTTTATCACTGCTGGAGTCCTAACAGACCGAGGGCGACCACTTCTTGACCTGTCATCTACACTAGAGTCTTCATTGTATCGTTTGATGGTACGATAAATGAATCTTTTGGTTATATTCAAATTTTTCAGTATGTTAAAAATTTGAATTGGCGCGTAACCGCAACGATGCAACGCAATAACTGCAACATGGTCTTCTTTAAGCGTCCACTCCATATTTAAAAATGAGTAAAATTCTAAAAGTTATACATTTTTATTTTCATGAACAATTCGAAATTCGAATTCAATAAACTTTTTTGTGGCCAGCATTCTAAAAGAAAAGTTTTTACTGTGTGACAATACTTATGACGAGATATGGGACGCAAACGCTGTCTGTCGGTGCTCGATGGGTCAACTATTCACCGGCTGAGCGGAGCGACGTGCCGGTAGCTGCGTAATATCGGGCATTTTGGTAAATAAGAACAATCTGGTGAGTCGTATTATTTTTATTTGGATTCGGGTGCCGAATGCTCTCTTGTCAAGAAATCTATTAGTAGTAGCTTCATAATTCAGCAATTTTATACGATGGTTCTCATAAAAGGTTTCTGTTGTTTTGACTCAAAACTGTACGGAACAAATCCTATGCGATGGTTTATAGCTTACCTATTGTATGTCACGTACTACCTGATAGTTGTTTTAATCGGTTCAGTGAGATTGAGCATTCAGTGAAATAGAACACTTAAATCTAATGTCCTTATTCGAAGCCCAGACGTGCGTTATTGATGACCAAGCTCGCAATGAGCTCATGGAATTGTTCTTGACCAGAAGTGCTAGAAGCTGTACATCTTTTTTAAATTGTTCTACCCAAAGAATAACAGAGGCGAGCCCCTTCGAATTCTTAATAGTTCGCGTGCCATATCCCTAAAGGTTTTTACTTAAAATGATACTGAAAGTAAGAGATTAACTTTGACGAGACCAGAACATTGGAAAGTTAGTAAAATTTGATGTTGAATTTTGTGGAAATGAAGATAGATGGCTTTAACTGGTAATATAACCTATGATTACATAAGGTTGCCTCTAAGTAGTGCTACTGACGAGACTGATCAGTGAGGTGAGAGTATCTCCATCGATTGGTACAGCGGAGACCTGGGTCTCAATGGAGACTATTGTTGTGTTGGTCTACTAATGACCTTGACTCTATATTGTGAAGTGATGTGTATTGGTTTTATCATTTGTTTTAATGATAATGTGGGTGGCAATGTCACTAGCTGCGCCGGCAGCCAGGCCAGGAGCGTTCTATACGATTTTGTTGACACTAGTGATGTAGAAGATGTAGGATCAAATTACCACGATACAACTGACTGATTAAAGTAAGGATTTTGTTGTCCTATTTTGTGTGATTAGTAAAGAACAGTATTCAGTGTTATTTATGACTGGTAATTGAACACCTCGCTCGATTTAGGTGATGTGTTCGTTTTATTTTTATGCGATGTTTTTTATGGTCGAAGTGGGTACTGGATGGAAGTTCCGCTTGCGTGCCGGATGGAGGCATTCGTGTCAGACAGTGATTCCGTCCGTCTCAGCAGCGAGTCTCTGACAGTCAGTCAGTCGGTCTGTCGGTATGTGCAACGAAACTGTCGGTTTATCCTGTCATTGTGAAAGTTGTGTGTGTTGAGTTTCAATAATTATTATTGAAAAGTTTTATTGACTAAACTGAGTTCAATCGAATACGAGTGATGACGAAACTACCGCTCAGCCATCCCTGACGTGTGCCGACATATATATATATATTTTTTTTTATTGCTTAGATGTGTGGACGAGCTCGCAGCCCACCTGGTGTTAAGTGGTTACTGGAGCCCATAGACATCTACAGCGTAAATGCGCCACACACCTTGAGATATAAGTTCTAAGGTCTCAGTATAGTTACAACGGCTGCCCCACCCTTCAAACCGAAACGCATTACTGCTTCACAGCAGAAATAGACGGGGCGGTGGTACCTACCCGTGCGGACTCACAAGAGGTCCTACCACCAGTAATTACGCAAATTATAATTTTTGCGGGTTTCATTTTTATTACACGATGTTATTCCTTCACCGTGGACGTCAATCGTGAACATTTGTTAAGTACGTATTTCTTTAGAAAAGTTGGTACCCGCCTGCGGGATTTGAACACCGGTGCATCGCTAGATACGAATGCATCGGACGTCTTATCCTTTAGGCCACGACGACTTCTCATATTCTTTTTGACACACAGAAAGAACTAACATTATAATGAGATATGAATGTTAGTTTAATTTAAAATTTAATCTTTGCTATAGGATAATTCCAAATACTGAAAACGATCCTCCCAACGTAGTTCTTCCCTGTCCTGGCGGAGGACCTTAAGCGTATGGCCCAAATTCAGGGCTGTCTACGAGCTGAAACTACCACACCCCGTAGCTTTCTTCTAAGCTTTACGGATCAAGCATAAAGCGACCCATGACTTTTGCTTCACCAAATAATTTATACGTGGTACTAAGAAAGCTCCCTAGGGCTTAACGATATTTTTTTAGAAACCATTCAAAAGTTGGCCTAAAAAAGAAAATAGGGTGTCAGTCACGAATTCCAATTGGGTATAAAGTATTTTCTGCTGATAGTGGCCATGTTACCGGTTTCTTCGGAGCGGAGAAAAGCTCTCCAAATATGGATCGCCGATTCTCCAGAAGTACATCGTCGAGCTCGAGTCTTCTAAATTTGTCGAGGGGCCATCGTAATACCCTTTGCGTCTTGTCGGACGGGTGTCTATAAATCATCAATCATTCAAAAATCTCTAGTCCTAGAAAACGAGGGATCACGCCTCTATTGATAAAATTTTTTCTTAAAAAAAAAACATCTTTTTATGTTTAGCCTTGGTAATCGTAAAAAAACTATCGCATTGAGCTAAAAAGAAAAACTCAAAAAAATTCTATGGTGCTTTTATATTTGAATTAAGATCATTCTTTAACATTTTTACGAATTGGATTGGATCCAAGAGGTGAAACGGGAAACGCGAACGTTAACACCAGGGAAGCGACGGTCAGCGCAGTACTGTCCCCAAGAGCAGACACCAACGAGGACGCGGTTGTGAAGGAGAGGACCACCGGAGTCACCCTGGCACTGGTCGCGACCACCGACGTCCAAAACACCAGAGCACAACATGTTAGCGGTGATAGCACGGTTAATGGGTCTGTAACGTTGGACGCAGGCATTCTGATTGATGGTCCAGACCTGGACGTGACGGAGTTGCTCCGAACCAGACCCTCCGAGCTGAAAATAATATTGTGTTATTCAATGGTTGAAGTAATAAATTACCACACTCTTCTATAATTTTTTTGTTAATTTACTGTAAAATTACCAAGTAGTGCACAAGTACAAATTCAGTACATTATATTAGGTCTGCCGCATTCCATTAATAATGAGTGTATCTTTAACTGCGTCTCTATGACACATTTACAACAAACCTGGACCTAACAAGATAACTCCGGTTAAATTTGTCAATCTATTGGTGCTCCTTAAATCGTGTGCAACGTACATTACAAAATAATGTTGTCAAACGATATTGACATTTATTTAACTTACCGAAGTAGCTCCCCAACCAGCAGCCCAAACAACTTGGTTATCACCAAGATTGTAATTGGCACCAGCAATATTAACAGGACGAACGTTGTTGTTATAAGCTATGTTGGAATTACTGCGTAAGATGCAGAGGTCACTGTCAGCTGTACGTCTGTTATAGTTGGGATGAATGATAATTCTGTTCACGTTATGCACAACACCCCCACTGTTGGCAAAGGTGGAACCAACACGAATACGCCAACGGCCTGTTGCGTCACCGCTGAAAAATAATATTTTTTTACATTATAAAAAGTTTTTTAGGGAGATGGAAAATAACTAGTTTATGGTATCTCAAAGACATCCTACAGAATAGTAAGTATTATTGGATTATTTCCAAGAGTTTACGTGTTCATTTAGAATTATATAACAAATTTTAGAGCATTAAATTCCACAGACAGTATTATCATTATAAATTTATAGGAATATTAGTTAATAACCACTACATACTATGGACAGTGAGCGGCACTAAGGATCGATCTTTGGTTAAGGATGTTTCCACCACAAGACTGCCACCACTGATTCCAATTCCATGTATACAACAAAGCAGCTATGCCAGGATACTGGTTAATGTTGGTCGTGGAGCCACCAATAATCCTTTGTGGGTTGGTAGGAACAGCTGAAAGATAAGCACATTTTAATTAATGGTAGGAAACCAACATAATTAAATTGCTTCTCTAATCTGTCTGTAATCTGATAATGAATTAAAATGAATGAATGAACAGCGTTTTGGATTTTAATCTAATCTCTTATGTGCGTCTGAATGTCTACAACCATGTTATGGACAGACAATGTATTTGACCAAAAACTGGCCAAAGAAGCTTCAAAATATTTTTTGTTACTTTGGTGGCTAATAAAAACGTAACTACCTTAAATAGCTTACACCTTCAATTTTAATTTTAATAGTCCATAATTAGCTCCTCGTAATTAGCTAGTTAGCACAATATTCGATTGTCAATTTAGTCGTCAGTACCCACAGAAACAGTTAATCATTCGACACATTAGAAATATTAGAAATAATAACATAACATGCGAGATTAAGCCGTAAAACTAGTTTTAATTAAGTCTACGACTCGGGAAGACCGTAGAAAATACTGTTTTATAGTTCGATTTTAGGTTACATTTCATCGCAAAAACAGTCCGTGAACACCCATTAAACACATATTATATGTACGTAACTATTTGAAAAAATGGTGAACTGTCAATAATTTTTTTTGTGCAGATGAGCATACGGTCCACCTGGTTCACCGCCGCTCATCGACATTGACAATGATATGTATAAAACTAATTTGTGAATTATATATTTATATTGGTGGTAGGACCACTTGTGAGTCCGCGCGGGTAGGTACCACCACCCCGCCTATTTCTGCCGTGAAACAGTAATGCGTTTCGGTTTGAAGGGTGGAGCAGCCGTTGTAACTATACTTGAGACCTTAGAACTTATATTTCAAGGTGGGTGGCGCATTTACGTTGTGGATGTCTATGGGCTCCAGTAACCACTTAACACCAGGTGGACTGTGAGCTCGTCCACCCATGTAAGCAATAAAAAATATATATATAAGAATAAGTTTTCAAGCATAATTATTTAAGAATAAGAGCACGTCGCTCCAACAAAAGTACAATATTAGTCTAAGCATACGTACCCGCCACAACAGCAAGCCCAAGGGCCAACAAAATAATGGTAGTCCGCATATTCTTAGCCGTACTACTGACTGAAATTAAATTTAAAACTTCGCCATATTTATACTAAAATACTACTATTTACAATTGATAAAACATTCGCATATCGTTTAATTTTATTTTATCTCGGGCATATTTATATCATTTAATTAATTAAATTTCTTTTACAACTATATCTATTAATATATGTTTATAATTTACAGACCGACATTTACAGACAGGTCTTCAATCGCTCATTTAGATTATGTAACATAATTATGCTAGAATTTGATGTAAGAGCAATTAGGCGATAGTTGTTACATTTCTTCGTAGAGCCCTTTTTATGCAGGGAAGTACACACGGTATGTGTCCATTCCGACGGCTTAACTTCCGTCTGCCATACCCTGTTGCATATCTTATGAAATATGTGATCACCCCGTTCTCTTAAGGCTTTTATTGTTTCAATAGGAATTGCATCTCTACCAGTCGCTTTCCTGTTTTTGAGATGTTGTATAGCAGCCCTAACCCCAGACAGGACAATGCTCGACTACAAATCCCCATGTTTTGAATCTGTACTTGCAAATTTCCGTGACTGTGGACCCTGGTATAACGATTGACTGTAACTCTTCCATGTTTCAGAGATTTGGTCCAACTTTGTTATCAGTTCGTTTTCATCATTTACAATAGCCCAGGTCTTAGATGGCAGTGATTTAGTAATGAATCATATTTTGTGTGGCTGACTCACATGTATTTATTTATTTTATAATATTTTATTATAATTACACTACACAACAATACATACATACTTGATTTTATATCAACACATTCATTTATCACACAATCATACAAAACATTATTTACACTAAACAAAATTAATTTACAAACAAAGTCAGGCGATAACTGCAGTATAGCGGCGACGACAATATTTCGCTACTACATCGGTGCATAGACGAACCGGTCGTCGCATTTTTACCGATCCACCGCCAACAGTTGAAGTCTGACTTGCCAGCGCGCATCATGCGTTACCTTTCTGTGCTACGCAGTTTTAATTATTATTGCTTCTTGTTTTCTGTACCTGCTTATGTTGCTTGGACTATCTATTTCTTGTCATTTTCTCCTTTTTTGTATATTTTGTGTTCGTCTTAAATAAAAACTTTCTTTTTGTACTTTGGTGTTTGCAAAGACATTATAACACCAACCCAAGACGACTAAACTGGTGACCCCGACGTGCTCTGATCGAGCAGTACTGGCGACACTCAGACAGCATTCAAGCTCAACCTCGACTCACCGCAAGTTTCGAGCAGCACTGGCACTCACAAGCTAATCTCAGCACGCACAACGATAATTAAATGACACGACTTCCAGTCTCGGAGGGAAGTGATGTGGCGGTAGTCGTCATAGAACGCAAGATATTTGACAGATGACTGAATCTCGCTTACGACATTTTCAAGATAAGGTTGCATATATGCAAGTTCCGAACAACAACATTCGGACCGTCGGTCTACCGAGCAATATCACCCACTTGGTGGAAGATCTTTCCTTTCGTCGTTTAAGCCTCTCAAATTTTGTAATAGATCTCTAGATTCATGCTTCATAGCATGTTTTTCGTCCTCTTCACAAATGTTACGGGAATAAGAGCTATGATCTCGTCCGCAGCTGGCCTGAATATTGGCAGACAATACATTCAGTTTATTCGTGTCTATGCCTTGAGCTTTCTTTCGACGTCTTTCTTCAATTAGAGTGAGAGTACCATCGGTTGTCCAGTGGTGGCGTTTGCGCATTTCTGATATTGGTTTGGACTCTATTATTACATTTTGAATGAGGTGCTTAGCCTCGCACCATCACATTTCCGGTGTAGGCCCATTGTGATTTACGTCAGTCCATTTTATCCATTACCGTTCGAACGCCGCAGTAAGCTTTGACCTATCTGTTCAACGGCCGTCTGGTGTAGTGGTAAGTGACATGGTCACTACATAAGGGGGTCGCGGGTTCGAATCCCACCAAGGGAAGATGTTTGTATTGATAAATAAATATGAATGTCTTTTCAGGGTTATGGATGTATATTAAATATATGTATGTCTATAATAAAAATCTTACATTTGTTTCCGTTATCTGGTACCTGTAACACAAGTTATTTAAGAACTTATCACGGGACTAGTTAACGAGGCGTGATTGTTAGTAAATATTTATTTATTTATTATTATTCATTATCTGTTACTTCGATCCTCCTTTGCGCTCTAGAAGATCGTGCAGCCTTGAGCTTCAATCGCATTTTTGTGATCAGGAGTTCGTGATCCGAACCACAACAGGCCCCAGGTAGTGTGTGGGCATCAAGAACAGAGGTGTGCCAAGGAGATCTAATTAGTGTGTAATCGATCTGATTACGGTGCTTTTCTCCAGGTGATTTCCGGGTAAACAATCTACGAGGGTGGTTCTGAAATAAGCAGTTCTCCACCGTCAGGCTATTTTCATTTGCAAACTGCATAAAACTTTCACCTCTTTCGTTTTTTTTTATTGCTTAGATGGGTGGACGAGCTCACAGCCCACCTGGTGTTAAGTGGTTACTGGAGCCCATAGACACCCACAACGTAAATGCGCCCCCCCCCCTTGAGATATAAGTTCTAAGGTCTCAAGTAAATTACAACGGCTGCTCCACCCTTCAAACCGAAACGCATTACTGCTTCACGGCAGAAATAGGCAGAGTGGTGGTACCCACCCGCGCGGACTCACAAGAGGTCCTACCATCAGTAATTACGCAAATTAAAATTTTTGCGGGTTTGATTTCGCAATCCAAGCGTGAAATTCCCTATACAGTTGTTATACAAATTGGAGTTAGCGCCAATTTTCGAATTTAAATCTACCGTGATAACAAGCAGCTCTCTGTTGGGAACTTTCGCAATCACTATCTGCAATTCTTTGTAAAAATTCTCCAAAACGTCGAGTAGTGCAGTGCTGGTAGGGGTATAAGCTTACAGGCGATGCTTTCAGTTACATAGATATGATGCAGTCTCTAACTGGCTTGTATCCTATCACACAATTTTCCCGATGCCTTGCAACAAAAATTGCCATCCCTTTCTGGCTATCATTGTCATTGCCAGAAAAGTATACAGCATTGATAACCATGCATGCACCGCCGCGGATGAAGTGTTATCCGCGCGTGCAGGTGAGGTTGACTATTGTGGCCGGAAAGATTAAAAAAAAATTATGTAATGATTGTTTTTCGATTTCGTATTTTTTTTTATTGCCCTTGTAGGCAGACGAGCACACGGCCCACCTGTGAATGGTTACCGTCGCCCATGGACTTCAGCAGTGCCAGGAGCAGAGCCAAGCCGCTGCCTACCTAATTATACATAATTACATATAATTTTTTTTACCCGGTAGGATAAAATTCAAGAATTATAGTAGTCAAATGAGCATTTTTTTACAAGTTAATTCTTAATTATCTATATATTATTAATACGTGAAGCAAAAACTTTGTATCCCTTTTTACGAAAATTGCGCGGACGGAGGAGTATGAAATTTTCCACACTTATAGAGAATATAGAGAAGAAGTGCACAATGCTAATATTTAATTAAAATAATGCATAAAAGATACATTAAATCAATAAAGAAAACATTACACACACCACATACCATGTATTTGACGCACACACGCATGCATAGTGTTGTATTGTCAAACTTTTGTTCTTGACGTCTGTTGTCAAATTGAGATTAAATATTGTTTGTCTTTGTTAATATTTTTATAGTGTAGTCTTGACGAAATTTGTGATTATAGAAGTATAAAATACAATCATAATAGTGTACAAACTTACAATTCCAATTAATTATAGTCGAATTTCGACTACTGCGGGACCTCTAGTTTACCTAACTATTTAATTTTTAACTGATTTTCTTTTAACATTAATAGTTAATTGATATGATTCAACTGTAAGAGAGAGATAGAGAGACAGAGAAATCGATATATCCTAATACATGTCTCACTCAATCTCATGCGCGTGGATAATGCCCTCGCGCTCTTACCCACAGAGGTATTAAAATTGAATTTAGGGGATGATTGGCCCCTTGGATCGGTCTGTCTTTTTGTAAGAGGTTTAAAATAGTTGTCTGGTGGACATATATAAAAATGAAGCATCAGAATTTACGTGAAGTTAGGTAATTATTTTGGGAGCTTTAAAGCGCCTGCTAAGCCATTCGGCCGACGAAAAGTATCTGGGAGTACTGGCGACTTATTTTTAAGGAGATTGCCTAAAATATACGTAAAAATCAGCTTTCAGAATTTACGTGAAGTACGTAATGATTTTATGTACCTTGATTACCTGGTACCTGTTAATTGGCCGTCTAAGCAAGCCAGCAGGTAGGCATGCGTTCTTAGTACATACTAACACTACGCAATACGTGACGTCTGGTGGCCCTGGGATCTTGGACTAAGAGTGGATAGTACGCAATTCAAATATTTGCTATAGTTTTAATCATATTTTCATATTACTTATAAAAAGGTCGTATAGCTATGCCGAAACCTCAAAAACGGTTAAAAAATCCAGTCCAAGGAATTATATTTAAGACCAGTAGTTCCTAAGATTAGCGTGTTCTAACAAACAAACTCTTCAGCTTTATAATATTAGTATAGATAATAGTTTTGGAGCATCGACTTTCTTGGGATCCTATAAAATATGTTTCAATTATTATTTTTGTATGTTTTAAACGGAGTAGCGTGATAAAATAAGAAATTTTATATAAGCAATCATATTAAAACGATATCAAAGTTGATAAATAATGTACAACCCAAGACAGACGGCTAAACTGACAATGATAATTGGTGCGCTAAACATGGCGGATTTTCGGCCTCATTACGTATTTACTTACATTTATGTTTCACTTTATGTACGCACTGAAATACTGTTATATTGATTTCCTGCGAGTCACAGTGCTGAGTAAGAACGAGATAAATATATGTTTATGTGTGTGCCTTCAAAATGGGTGCCATTTATATAAGCAATTGTACGTATATAATAATATGTCGCGTCCCTACTATATATAGGTAGGTCTATGATATTAATGGATATGAAAATGTCATTGATTTACTACGATCATTCATTGACAGTTCGGGTGTCATCGTATTCCGATAAAGGTTCCGAGTTTTCCCGAAGGAAAATAATTTATCACTACATCTGTAACATCGTTTTGCTAACGCTTGATTATAGTATTCAATTTTACGTACATCGTATGCTTATAAGGCTTTCAATGATATTAATTCTTAAACAAAAAATCCAAAAAACCTACGATATTTCGACATGTGAACTGCGAAGCTAAATTATATTCATAAACCGCATATTTTATAGATCACCTCGTCCCTCTAAATAGTGACCTTAACTACTGTGCAACAAAGTACAAATTCGACGGTAATCGAATAAACTAAGAATGATATTAGCACGCTCCGACTCGTGAACAACACGTCATGTGACCATAATACAAATAAAATATCATAAAAAAATTGAAGTACCAGTACATTCACCTCATGGCAGATACGACTTGAGACTATTAAAATTTACACGGAACCCTAAAGCGATTGATTAAGTGAATCTAGAATATATATCTCATATGTATATCAATTTAAAGTAACTGTTACAAAACGGTGAAGTAGATTATTACATTCAAAAATACTTATCCCGACTTTCTGATTGATCTGAATTGCTCTAATTGGGTAGATCACTTACAGTCCACTCGCACATACAGTGGTGGTCAAATAATTAGAAAGACTTCTTATGAATAAAGAAAGTTAATATTTTTTACAAATATTATACAAATGTTCGTAAAAAATATACGCATTCAATAATTATAATTATTAGTAATCATGCAATAATATAGCCACTCAAATAAAAAACTAATTAAATGTATAAAATATAAAACATAGCTCTTACTTTTAATTACAAAATAAGTCACACATGTAGTAGTTTATTTCCTGTTACTATACGCTTCGACGCCCAATTTTACAACCTTTAAACAAGCCCCCAACATTTAAAAAACGATCCATAGCTCGATCTTTCTTTGAAATTGGAGAATGACATTTCTTTCTTGGCTTTTTCTATTATTTTTTCGGCCATTCAAAATTTAATCTGAATCTAATTTTGTTCAAAATGGGCAAAAATAAAAGTTGTGACTCGTCAACTAGGCAAATAATTGTTAATTTACCTAGTCAGGTCATAAATTCTGTCACATGTTTAATGTAAAATAATTGAAACAAGTTTATTCATTATGTAACCATTCACATACCAAAATGAACTTAACAAAACATAGATTCTTATGACACTAAAGTTTATTCAAAGTGACCTCCGTGATTTTGAATACAGGCCTTCAATCTGCGCGGCCAGTCGTCTATCGCAGCACGAACGAGGTCCATGTCAATATCGGCGGCTGTCAAGGATGTCTTGAGTGACTCCAAATTGGGATGAGGCTTTGAGCACGCCTTTTCCTCCAAGTGTTGCCATATCTTCTAATCTAACGGTTTCAAATCTGGACTGGAGGAGGACCAGTCTTCGTGCCGGATAAAGTCGATTTGACGCGCCGCCAGCCAGTCTTGTGTGCTCTTCGGTCTATGAGCTGGCGCCGAATCTTGTTGGAATACCCAGTGCCTGTTATTGAACATGGTATGAGAAACAGGTTCCACAAGGTTCGTCAGGACTGTATTTTGATACACAACTGCATTCGTTTTTACACCTTTCTCACAAAAATGTACCTCTGTTAAGCCCCAATAAGAAACTCCCAACCATACCATGAGCGAGGATGGAAAATAACCTCGTTGGACACGCGGAATACGGCTGCTCGCTTCTTCACTACTGTGTGCGTACACCTTATCATTTTGTTTGTTGTAGCTCTCTTCTACGGTAAAAATTTTCTCATCCGAAAAAAGAATTTCCCGATATTTTTTCCCGCGTACCGCTTCAACAAAGCGCGGCATCTCTTCAGTCTCAGGTCCATTAGACGAGCATTCAAACGATGTCCTGTTTTTCTTCTATATGCCCGAAGCCCTAAGTCTTTATTTAACACCCTTTTCACCGTGGTTCTGCTTAACCCCATCTGAAGGGCCAACAGTTTCTGCTTACGTTTGGGATTTCTTTGAATTCGCGCCTTCACAGCTTTTATCACTGCTGGAGTCCTAACAGACCGAGGGCGACCACTTCTTGACCTGTCATCTACACTAGAGTCTTCATTGTATCGTTTGATGGTACGATAAACGAATCTTTTGGTTATATTCAAATTTTTCAGTATGTTAAAAATTTGAATAGGCGCGTAACCGCAACGATGCAACGCAATAACTGCAACACGGTCTTCTTTAAGCGTCCACTCCATATTTAAAAATGAGTAAAATTCTAAAAGTATACATTTTTATTTTCATGAACAATTCGAAATTCGAATTCAATAAACTTTTTTGTGGCCAGCATTCTAAAAGAAAAGTTTTTACTGTGTGACAATACTTATGACCTGACTAGCTATATATTATTATATATAGATCATAAGTGGGCATACAGAAGAATAGCTGAGCCTTTAAATTGTTCTGTTAAGAAAGCTTTTAATGCAATTGATAAATTTAAAAACATGGAACTGTTGAAATTTTCTTAGAAAGGTTCGGCTAACAAGAACCTTCTCCCTCAGAAGATACGCTAATCGTTCGTGTTGCTAAAAAAATCCAATTAAAGGCTCCAACCAGATTCAAAATGACTATTATTATTATAGACTATTAACACGAGGGCTTAATACTCAGTCATGGGCAATTGAGAACAGAGATGGGGAAATCATCACGACGATCGATAAAGCTCCAGAGAGATGGAGTGAGTATTGCGCTGATTTGTATCATCTTGAGCACGCTGTCCATGGTTCTGATCCTCTGGAAGAATGCAATATATACAACATAGAGCTGAAGCCTGATATTCTAAACGCAGAAGTAACTGCCGCTACTAGGAAATTAAAACGAAATAAGGCGGTCGGCATCGACAATATTACCGACGAAGTTTTGAAGGGCTTCGGAGAGGAGGAAGTTGCGAAACTTGTAGACTTATGCAACTCAATATGGCAAAGCTGTGAATGGCCAAAGGATTGGACTCACTCTGCGATACTGCTCTTACACAAAAAGGCACTACCAGAAGGTGTGACAATTATAGAACTATTGCCCTGATATCACAAACTAGCAAAGTACTGCTGCATACCACTTAAGGTTTACCAAACTTAAGGTTTAAAGACTTCCTAGACTAATTCCACAAGAACAAGCATAATTTGTTAGGGGAAAGGGTACTCGCGAACAGATACTCAACGTAAGGCTTATCATAGAAAGGTTCAATAAGTATAGCATCCCGACCGTCCTATGCTTCGTCGACTACCAAAAAGCCTTTGACTGCGTTAGTTGGAAACATTGATGGTATGTGCTTAAGGACATGGGCATTCCCATACATCTGATCCAGCTGATATCCCTAGCGAGAACCGTGTACCTGTCGGGATAGGAATCGGTACGTATCGCCCCAGCTCAATCAACCGAGTTCCGATTTGAGAAAGGAGTGCGCCAGGGTTGCAACGTCTCGACCATACTTTTTAACATCTATGATAAATAAATAATGCGCAAAACCCTAGAAGAGTGGGATGGTGGCGTTGCAGTCGGTGGCGTAAAAATCTCGAACTTGCGATACGTTGATAATAATACCAGATTAGTTACGTCATCAAAAGGGGAAATGGAGGAGCTGCTACGCCGTCTGGTTATTGATTAGCTATAGTTATTATACATAGTTACTTTTTGTTGTGGTTTTTTTTTTTTTTTTTTACATAAAAGTGGCAACAGATTAATAGCCTTTGGGGCAGGTACTTGGAAACCAAAAATTGTAATGATATATTAAATATAATGCATGTCTGATAGTTTTGTGTTAGATTTTTAAATTACTAACATAGATTATAAGTAATTCAAGGACCGTGGGTAGTGTTTCTAATTATACGACCAACACTGTATAATCATCATAAAGTGAACTGTAACTCGTTGCGAGACACAAAGTCAGTCTCAGTTGAATTGTAATATACTTAGTGTGGCTATAAATGCTGTTACAATTAAAAATAAAAATAAATCTATTGCAAATAACATTTATTACTTTTACAGTGTGTTAGTTTAATACGTAAATATAAAACAATTTAAAGTATAAAAAGCTTATTGGAAGTGGTGTCCATTGACTGCAATACAGTCCTTTAAACGTTGAGGCCAGTTATCAATAGAAGCACGCACTCTTTCCATGGGAAAAATTTTCACTGCCAATCGTACGGATTGTTTTAGGGACTCCAAATTATCATGGTGTTTAGAGCAAGCCGTACTCTCTAAAACTCACTATAAATCATAATCCAGCGGATTAAGATCGCGACTAGAAGACGGCCAGTCTTCAGCTCTGATTAAGTCCGAAACGTTCGTTTCCAACCAAGACTGCGTAGACCGAGCTTTATGACCTGGCGTCGAGTCTTGCTGGAAGGACCATTTTTTATTATTGAGCATGGTGTTGTTAAGGGGCTTCACTACCTTCTCAAGAATGGTATCTTGATACACTTGTGCCAATGTTTTGATACCTTTTTCACAAAAATATGGCTCAGTCACTCCTTCATAGCTAATACCCTACCAAACCATCACTAAAGTCGGATAGTGCCCACGTTGCACTCTGTCGACTAATTGGGAAGCTTCCTTAGAGCTTTGAGCATAAATACGGTCATTTTGTTTGTTAAAATGTTGCTCAATTGTAAAAAATTTCTCATCCGTAAACAACGCTCAGTAAATCCGAGGCTCTGTGGTTTCACGGGCCGCGGAGGGCGCCACCCGTTGACGCCCACATCGTGGTTGGAGGCGTCCGGATAGGGGTCGGGGTGCAGTTGAAGTACCTCGGCCTCGTGTTGGACAGCCGGTGGGCTTTTCGTGCTCACTTTGCTCAGCTGGTCCCCCGATTGATGAGGACGGCCGGTTTTTTGAGCCGGCTGCTCCCGAATATTGGGGGACCGGATCAGGTTGTGCGCCGCCTCTACGCGGGGGTGGTGCGATCGATGGCCCTGTACGGTGCACCTGTGTGGGCTGAGCCGCGCAACCGGGCCACTATGGCTCGGTTCCTGCGCCGGCCGCAGCGCACCGTTGCCATCAGGGTCATCCGTGGATATCGCACCGTCTCCTTCGAGGCGGCGTGTGTGTTGGCGGGGACGCCGCCATGGGAGCTGGAGGCGGAGTCGCTCGCTGCCGACTATCGGTGGCGCAGCGAGCTTCGTGCTCGGGACGTGGCGCGTCTCCCTGAAAGTGAGCTGCGGGCGCGGAAGGCCCATTCTCGGCGGTCCGTGCTCGAGTCGTGGTCGAGGCGATTGGCCAACCCCACGTGGGAGCTACGGACCGTCGAGGCAGTTTACCCAGTCTTTGATGACTGGGTGAATCGTGGCGAAGGACGTCTCACCTTTCGTCTGGTGCAGGTGCTGACCGGGCACGGATGCTTCGGGAAGTACCTGCGCCGGATAGGGGCTGAGCCGACGACGAGGTGTCACCATTGTGGACACGACCTGAACACGGCGGAGCATACGCTGGCTGTCTGCCCCGCTTGGGAGGTGCAGCGCCGTGTCCTGGTCGCAAAGATAGGACCTGACTTGTCGCTGCCTGGCGTCGTTGCGTCGATGCTTGGCGGCGATGAGTCATGGAAGGCTATGCTCGACTTCTGCGAGTGCACCATCTCGCAGAAAGAGGCGGCGGGGCGAGTGAGGCAAAGCTCTCCTCACTACGCAGAAACCCGCCGCCGCCGAGCAGGGGGTCGGGACCGGGGTCGTATCCGTGACCTGGCCCCCTAAGAGCTAGGGGTCCCACCCGTTTTGTGCGGGGAGAGACCCAGACGTGGGGTGGCGTGCTTTGCACGCTCACCCGCAGTAGGAAGCCGGGTGATGGTAGACCGCGTTCCCCCGACCGCTCTGGGGGAAGGTGTAACGCGGCGCCATCAAAGCGGGCTCTCGGCCCGCTGAACGAGTGAACCGGTGGTCGTGTCGCTGGCGGCCGCCGGTCCGGCGTCCGTGGGACGGTGGGATGGATGTAATGTGCTCTGCGTCAACCCTGTCCCGCCGTTTCAATAGCCCCGACTGGGCTCCGGCCCGGTCCGAGGTAGGGCGCCGGTTGTGAGCGGCAGGAGTTTTTAGTGAGGTTCAACTCCCACATACCCCACCTGCCGCGCGGGTGGGGATCCGGCGATTTTCACCTGTGGAAAAAAAAAAATCCGTAAACAAATAATTTTTATGACCTCCCTTTGCGTACCACTTCAGTAGTTGTTTCGATTTTAACATCCTATTCTCTTTTAAATTATCAGTTAAGAAATGACCAGTACGTCTCTTAAAGGCTGCAAGTCCTAGGTCATATTTTAAAATACGCGACATGCTTTCGGACAGGATTTCTTCGAATTCTTTCCCTTACTGTTTTGACCACCTTTTTTGCTTTGAACACTACGTGGACGGCCAGATCTTTTTCTGTCACAAACAGAGGAGGTCTCGTTGCACCTATTAATAGCCCGATACACAAACATTTTACTAATACCAAGCGTATGGAGAGTTTTAAAAATTGCATTTGGCTCCATACCTACTTTGTGTAATGCAATCACAGCGATTCGGTTCACCTTATCACCCCACTCCATTTTAATATCGCAAAATATTGTACAATGTATTGGCGCCAAAATGAGAAAACTCAATGAGCAATCATATAAAAATGACAGATTCCAAATTCAAATGTAATATTTTGTTTATTTTTAATTGTAACAGTATTTATGGCCAGACTAAGTATATATATATTTATAGCTGTTATCAGCTGTTCCTAATTTTAATCTCGAATGCATAACTGTTTCGCGACAGAACTAAGAAGGTAAGGTTTTTACTGGCGGTAGGACGTCTTGTGAGTCCGTACGGGTAGATACCACCACCCTGCCTATTTCTACCGTGAAGCAGTAATACGTTTCGGTTTGAAGGGTGGGGAAGCCGTTGTAGCTATAGTGAGACCTTAGAACTTATATCTCAAGGTGGGTGGCGCATTTACGTTGTAAATGTCTATGGGTGCCAGTTACCACTTAACACAAGGTGGGCTGTGAGCTTGTCCACCCGTCTAAGCAATAAAAAAAAGGTAAACTTCTTCTTGGATTTTTGTATATGCGAGTGAGTTTTGAATTCGGGCATTAGAAAGGCTTACTTTTAAATTCCGACTTAAAAGCGTGAAAAGTGTACAACACTTCAATTTAAAATGTTTTTTCATTGATCAAATTCCCTTAACATTTTGAGCACATATACAGAGACGAAAACTAAATTTCAACTACTCATTGTCTAAATTTCAATGCCTAGGAAGGGGCAATACCTTAGAGAAAATAAATGTCGTGAAAACTGAATGCTTTATCGGATTAGTGAATAGCTCTGTATTACTGTGACATTACCTCTTAGCGTTATTGTCATTAATTTTCGATTAATGATGCACCGGTGTCTAACGTAATAGTAAAATTACTCCATATTTGTTACAATTATTTATAGAATTTCAATTTGGCGACCAACCCTGGCAGTAAAAGCTAATCAGTAATTGTACATGACGTATTAATCAATATTATCACATACAAATTATTACAGATAACATTTACTTCCTACCATAATATGTATTTCACATAAAAATGATAATACATTATCATAATATAAAATCTCACCGTGGATCACAATGTACATTGGACTCTGTCCATATGTTTCCAAACTTTCATTTAGTCAGACTTAGTGGAAATCTGATTGAAAACTATACTAAAAAATAACATCCCATTTGGCAAAAAAAAAACCGTACTTATTTCAATGATAATTTTATATTTCAATTAACTGAAAAAATAATACAAATTTACATATTATTTATAATAATTTTGTTGGTTGGTTTCTTCTTTAAAATTATTACGCATTGGACTGGATCCAGGAAGTAAAGCGGGAAACACGAACGTTGACGCCAGGGTAGCGACGGTCAGCGCAGTACTGTCCCCATGAGCAGACACCAACAAGGACATTGTTGTGGAGGAGAGGACCACCGGAGTCACCCTGGCACTGGTCGCGACCACCAACGTCCAAAACACCAGAGCACAACATGTTAGCGGTGATAGAACGGTTAATGGGTCTGTAACGTTGGGCGCAGGTATTCTGATTGATGGTCCAGACCTGGACGTGACGGAGCTGCTCCGAACCAGACCCTCCGAGCTGAAAATTGTGCATTATTAAATAATCACACTCTTCGTTAATTGTATCTGTTTGATTGTGTTCGTTTAATGCTCAACAGCATACCGGGCAAAATAATTTTGTAAGGCGATAATAACATTATTTAACTTACCGAAGTAGCACCCCAACCAGCAGCCCAAACAACTTGGTTATCACCAAGATTGTAATTGGCTCCAGCAATATTAACAGGACGAACGTTGTTGTTCAAAACTATGTTGGTATTACTGCGTAAGATGCAGAGGTCACTGTCAGCTGTTTGTCTGTTATAATTGGGATGATGGATAATTCTGTTCAAGAGATGCACAACACCCCCACTGTTGGCCCAGGTGGAACCAACACGAAAACGCCATGCAGCCGTTTGATCACCGCTGAAACAATAATATTATTTACCTCGTAAAACTTTCTTTCAAGCCTGGAGGAGGGAGAAAAATGGAGGTGGCAGTATTTTCTGTGAAATTCCTTCAGAATAATAAGATGTATTTACTTTTCAATTATAAAAAAAAAAGACAGAAAAATCACAAAGTTTCGACTTACAATGTGCAATGAGCAGCGGAAAGAACAGATCTCTGGTTAAGAAGGTTTCCGCCGCAATTCTGCCACCACTGACTCCAATTCCTTGTAAACAACAGAGAAACAATACCGGGGTACCGGTCAATGGTGGTTGTCGAGCCACCAATAATCCTTTGGGGGTTTGTTGGAACAGCTGAAACAAAAATAATCATTTAAATTAAATGTATCAACAGGAAATACTTAAACGTCGTCTCTCGCGTTCGTACTTTATGATTTATGGTATTAATGAAGTTAAAAAACGTTAGAAAATAAATAAACTTATTTTTTGTTTATTATATTAATTAGATGGAATAATAAAGCTGTGAGGTGTTTAGTCCTATTAAATAAATTTTGTTTCAACTGTGAGTATGCCATTGTTTTTAAAACTCAGCAAATGAAATCTCATGTTGTGCATTTTGTTAGTTTTCGTGGCCTATAAGATAAGACGTCCGGTGCATTTGTATCTAGCGTGTCTAGCGATGCACCGATATTCCAATCTCGCTGAAAAGTAACATTTTTTCTAATGAAATACATGCTTAACAAATGTTCACGATTGACTTCCACGGTCAATGAATAACATTGTGTAATAAAAATCAAATCCGAATTATAATTTACACGATTACTGGTGGAAGGAAGTCTTGTGAGTCCGCAAGGGTGAGTACGACCACTCCGCCTATTTCTGCCGTGAAGCAGTAATGCGTTTCGGTTTAAGTGGTGGGGCAGCTGTTGTACTGTAAAAACTGAGTCCTTGGAACTCATGTCTCGAGGTGGGTGGCGGCATTTACGTTGTAGATGTCTATGAACTCCGGTAACCACTTAACACCAGGTAGGCCGTGAGCTCGTCCACTTATATAAGCAATAAAAAAAAAATCGTATAATCTATAGCTTTTTCCTCTATACAAAAGATTCCTAGAAACAAAGCTGATTAATTTTATTTTTGATATCTCGGTTAAGAACAGCAGTAAGACTACCGAATTTGACATCACAGGTAAAATTTTAGTTTTTACATTAAGTGCAAGATCAACTTTAAATTAAAAAAAAATTTTTCATTTTCATCATTTACGTCGTCCTAATTTAATTGCATTCTTATTTATACCTAGCAGAATAATAGAATAGTTACTAGGCAACATATAATATTCCAAAAGTATGGAAGATCAGGCATTTAATTTAAAAAGTTAATTAAGTCGTCGTGGCCTAAAGGATAAGACGTCCGGTGTATTCGTGTGTCGATGCACCGGTGTTCGAATCCCGCAGACGAGTACCAATTTCTCTAATAAAGTACGTACTTAATAAATTTTCACAATTGACTTCCACGGTGAAGGAATAACATCGTGTAATAAAAATCAAACCCGCAAAATTATAATTTGCGTAACTACTGGTGGATCTCTTGTGAATGGCTGGCCCGGCCCTCCTGGCTGAGCCTTTGCTCGCCTACCTGTCCTAGTGAAATGAAAAGGCCTATGGGACACTAGTTATCCCTCATTCTTAAAAAAATACAGAGTGCCCGCCTCAAATAATAGTATAGTAAGTTTTACTCATTGGATGGAGCCCATTTTCACTTTACATTTTTGTTTTTTGTTTTGAGTTTTCGTGCCACATATTTTTCATCCAATACATGCACCTCATCATTTAATTAGTTTCGTGTGGAAGTCTCTTCTACAGCGGCTACTTATGTGGAATAAGTAGTCTAATCTTTTTATTTAATTTGGTAGTTACATTATTTTTAATTATTTAATACTCAAAATACGAATTCCAAGTGCCTTTGTTATAATTTTCCTCAGTACTTCTTTGTCCGCGTAAAATAGAAAAGACCTGAGGTATTTTAAGTAAATTTATTTGTAAGCTTACGATAATGTTATTGGAATTTTTGGGCGAGTTTTTCGTTTTTTATATTTGCTTCTAAACTAGCTTTTCTGCTTACTTAGAGCACAACAACTCTGTTATTCATTGAATTATAATTTAACTTATCTTCACGGTTAAATCTTGCGTTTATTAATTTCAGTAATTTGACGCTAGTTAACTCACTATTCAGGTTTCAACGAATTTCCAAATTTTCTTTCTTTCTATTTAATTAATACCAACTGCCTGACCTTAAAATATTGTTCTTTCTGTATTCTGTAAAGGACGTAAATTCAATAAATTATCCATAAAAAAATTGACGATATTGTGCACAACATATCGACCAACCTTAGTTCTCCATCACAAGTAAAACTGCAGTAAATGCGAGATTAAAATAACAAATGCGAGACTAAGCTTCGAAGGTAGTTAGTCTAGTCCAATAAGCGAAACCCAAAGGAACTAATAATATCAACTGAATTTTACCAAATCTTCGGACAGTAAGACTACGTGTCAATTTAATATAGTTTGTAAGCTACGTAGTTGGAGGTTCAATGTTTTACAAATTAATCTTTCTAAAGATTTTTGTAGGCTTTGGCCTATATTATGGAGCTATATAAAAAACATTTGCGAATTCTGAGTGCAGGATATAAGTACAAAAAGCTGTACCTTTTTGATTTATTGGTATTATTCTAAAAAAATACAACCCTACGGTGTAAATACGGTAACACTTATAAGCTTAGATAAAATAATCCGTGATATGTATCCATGAAGTTTAAAATAAAATAACATACCTGCCACAGCAGCCAGACCAAGGGCCAACAAAATGATGATAGAATTCATTGTGCCTAACAAACACACTGAAACAAAATTTGAGGCTTCCTCATATTTATATTCCAGCAATCCTGCATTGTCACTGTACATAGATAAATCATAGATACTATGATGTTTCAAATGCTATCTCCTTTTTTTTTATTCGATAATGAATAACTAATGATTAACAGATAACTATTTTACGTTCTAACGTTCTGGTATCACGTTTGTTCACGGTTCTACGTTTTAGTATCATTAAAAGTTTAAATTTTAAAGAAGATAATTCCTAATTTGTTATTTTTATTTATTTTTCGTACTGTCAAGATGATGAATCTAATGAAGAAATTCGATACATTTTAAAATTTTAATATAAAGAAGGTAAAAATGCAACGCAAGCCTCGAAAAAAATTTGCGATGTTTTGGACCGGACCTAGTGCAGTGTCAGTGAGAGTAGCACAAATTTGGTTTAAACGTTTTCAATCCGGCAATTTTGATCTCAAAGATGCACGTCGCTCTGATCGCCCTATCTACTTATACTAATATTATAAAGAGGAAAGATTTGTTTGTTTGTTTGTTTCGAATAGGCTCCGAAACTACTGGACCGATTTGAAAAATTTTTTTCCATTAGAAGCCGACATTGTCCCTGATGAACATAGGCTACTTTTTTAAAAAAAAAATTATTTTATTTTTTTGGTTTCATGTGTGTTTTAATGTTTCCGAAGCGAAGCGAGGGCGGGTCGCTAGTTACGGATAAAATGGATGCCATTTTCGAAAAAGTGGAGCAAGGTCGGCATATCAGTGGTTACAACGTAGCTGAAGAACTGGGAATTGACCACAAAACAGCTTTGGCGCATTTGAAAAAAACTGGGTACAGAAATAAGCTCGATATTTGGGTACCTCACGAGCTCACTGAAAGAAACCTAATGAACCGTGTAATCATTTGTGATTCTTTATTACGACGTAATGAAACCGAACCATTTTTTTAAGAAGCCGATAACTGATGATGAAAAGTGGATCACGTACGATAAGAACGTGCAAAAAAGTCGTGGTCAAAGGCCGGTCAGGCTTCACAGACTGTGGCGAAACCCGGGTTAACAAGGTGATGCTGTATGTGTGGTGGGATTGGAAGGGCATTATATCGATTCTGAACTCTACTGTGAACAAAGATGAGATTAAAGCAAGAAGTTGAGAGAAAGCGGCTGGAATTAATCAACAGAAGGGGTGTGGTTTTTCATCATGATAGCGGTAGACCTCACACATCTTTAGCCACTCAGCAAAAATTAAGAGAGCTTGGCTGGGAGGTGTTAATGATTCCGCCATATAGTCCTGACCTTGCACCTTCAGATTTTCACCTGTTTCGGTCTCTTCACAATTCTTTAGGCAGTGTTAGGTTAATATCACGAGAGGACTGCCAAAATCAAATGTCGCGGTATTTTGATTAGAAGCTCCAAAATTTCTATAGCAACGGGATCATGCCCTACCTACAAGATGGCAAAAAGCTATTGAACAAAATGGTTCCTACATACTTTAGTTAAATGTAAATAAACTATATTAAAAAATCTTGTGAATTTTCTTAAAAAATGCGAAGAAACTTTTTCTCCAACCTATTATTATAATATTAAATAAGAATTCAATATGTAAAGAACAGAAATTTAAAGTTCATTTTTATTTTAAATTCGTTCACATAGAAATTAATTTTATAATTCATATTGTTCCATCTCTGTCACCCCTTTTGTAATGACATTCAACATTAATATGAACTGCGTTTCAAGCAATACAAGCGCAGAAAAAGTTAACTTAAAAGGAAGTCCACTTTCTTGCTATCTCCCCAAATCAATTACATTTCCAATTTAATAATCTTCTCCATTTTCGACATTTTCATCTTCTTTTAGTATAGGGAGTGGAAATAGTTTTGTGACATTAAAAAAATTTGATCCTTTTTTGTGGCTAGTATCAATTCTGTATGTTGATTTTGAAATGATTTTTATCCACAACTTTATTGAATCAAATTTTGAATTAATCTAATTTCTTCCTATTAAGTTTGTTTCCATTTTCTACGTATATATTTCATGTCTCCTACATCAAATTCGTAAAATTTCCGATTCTTGTCAAAAAGTGTAGTAAATAGTTATAGTACTTTCAAGTGCATCTTTCTTTCAGTAATCCAATCAATCTTTGTTTTTCCTTGCTTAGTTCATTTGGGAAGACAGTAACATCTGTGCTAAATAAAATATAATCTCGCGAATAGGTAGTGACAGAGCTATTAGTATCATTATTAACGCAAGCTCTTGTTTTTTCTGTTTCGTTTATTTTGCATCTAATTTTATCAACTATAGTTTGATTCAGTCTTTTCTTAAAACCATTAGAGATTGGTATGCTTACTGCGATGAAGACCATTGATAATCGATTATGTTTTTAGGAATTCCTTAAATTATGTGGATTATATTCCGGGGTATTCCAGAGATCAATTGGAAGCATTCCAAAATCCTCTGTTTCTAATTATTTTTTGTAATAAATCTAATAAAATCATTTGCATTCTGGGTTTTTGAGATAATTATGATAGAATATCTCGTAAGGTGATCCTTTTTTTTTTTATGATTGAAGGATTACTGGTGGCCCGGAGGCCTTTCCAGTTTCACCAGGACAGGTGGGCGAGCAAAGGCTCAGCCAGGAGGGGTGGGATTTGCTAACAGCTACCCGAGCGCCTCCGAAGGAGACCTAACAACTCAAGAGTAGCTGCTTCGCGAATGAATCTACCACCGGATCGGAATCGCGACCCGCTGAGAAGATCCGGCGAGAAACTCAGCGAGCTGATTCATGGGTTAGGTTGCACGGCGAACTCTTTGTCGAGTTCGACGAGTACGGTTACCGAGGTCCCTAAGCCTGCTCCTAGAGCTGAAGGCGTCTAGTGCAAACGTTATTGGATCTGAGGGATCCGTAAGGACGTGTCTAGGGCGTCGACGGTGACTGGCTCCTGCATGATCAGGATTCGGGGAGTAGTCAGCGGCGGCTACGATAAGGCGATTATCATGACGCATAGCCTTATCGAAGTACCGTTCCGACGCTGACTTCATGTATTTCTGGATAGATTCGAGGCCCAGGTCGTCGTGTAGGTCAACGTTCCTCACGAACCATGGAGCTCCGACGGCTAACCTGCAAAAGCGGGATTGTAGAGATTGAAGGGTGTCTATGTGTGTGCGGGCCGCGTGAGCGAACACCACACTCGCGTAAGTCATGACGGGCCTTATGCAAGTTTTGTAAAGTGTCACCTTGTTCCGAAGGGACATTTTACTCCGCTTACAGATCATGGGGTAGAGTCTACCGAGAATAAACGCGGCACGGTCACGGACTGATTTTATATGCGGGCGGAATGTCATCGATGCATCCAGGGTAACGCCCAGGTACTTGACCTTCCTGGCCCAGGGTATGGATTGACTAAAGAGAGTAATCGGGGGTGCCGTAAGGTGATCCATTAACAGGTGTAAGTATATATTTGTTGATCTTCAACCTCCAAAACCTCCAATGGTATCTATAGAAAGTGTTTTGATGAGTTTTTTGGCCGGACCGAGGTCAGGCAAGTAACCAAATTTGTCGTGATTTTAATTCGTTCGTTATTTTTAATACAACTTCTACAGATATTCATAATATTATGTATTTATATATTATATTTATATTATATATTTATTTTAAATTTATTAGCTTTACACTTAGAAAATTTTTTAATGTTTAATTATTATTTTTGGTGATTAATTATTATTTATTTTATTTTGTATCTACATAAACTATTATAGTTATTCTTAAACGGAAATTTTAAATTAAAATTAATATATACCTAAATGTATTAATATATTAACTAATTCCAATGTGGCACAAGTCTTTATGAACTCTTTTATGGAGTTTGATTCATTTGAGAGTTTTTTCTTTTTTCTTTTATCAGACTATTTTTAAGTGTACGTTATGTTTTTCGATCACTTTATTCCTATTCATTAGTATTTTTTCATTTTAATTTTAATCTATCAAAATATCTTCCAGTTTTACCTTATTCACTACTATTAATTGATCATATGTGTTTTCTAAACTATCTGCTTCCACATTTTGCCTTCACTGAAACGTAAGGGTGCGCCGCCTGTAATGGGGGTGATGCGGTCCATGACCCTTCATGGGGTACTGATCTAATGTCGCACCCGGACTCGATAAAAGGTAGGACCACTCCGATGTGCGCAGCGCGCGATGGTAGTCAGAGCGATCCGTGGATGCCACTCCATTTTCTTCGAGACTGAAGGTGGAGGTGCTCATCGATGATAACGCGTGTCGTAGCGACCTCCTCTCTAAGGGTAATGGTGCCTGGCGAAGGAGTGAACGTTCTATAAAAAACACTTCTTAATATTATTAAAAGTTTACTTCAATTAAACGCAATCCGTTAAACAGATTTGGAGAAAATTTCATTTCGGGAAAAGTTTTTACACGGGTGACCATAAGGGAGGGCATAAGCTAATTAAGCGTGAAGACGCTATAATCCAACTACTCTGAGCAGAGACGAAGGTGTTATACTGTCTCTAAGCTCTGCAAAACTGGGTTATTGCAGTATTTGTTTAAAGTACTTTATGTTACTAGATCTTATAACGTCGAGACGCTTGGCAATTAAATCAATAAAAAAAATCTTAATTGTTTTTATATAGGTGATATAATAACTACATTTTAACAATTTATGTAGGTCATAAAGTTGTCTACCATTAAATACATAAACGGACAAAGAGATATTTAGGTGGATCATTTGCAAGATACATGTAAATATTTGAATCTTGTATATCTAATGAAATGATAATCTTTTCATATATCAGTTTTAAGGTCTCAAATATAAAGGGTGATTTTTTAGCTATTTTCTTTTTGGCAACACTGATTTTGAAAGCTCACGTATGTTTCGTGTTTTGTGTTATTGTCAAACATCTTCAGTTTGGTATATAATTTAACCATGAATCGTCTTACAAACGAACAACGCTTACAATTAATTAAATTTTATTACCAAATGCGTGCTCTGTTAAGAAAGTTAATCTCGCGTGGTTCTTCCATTTTATGGTCAGTTTAATCGACCCACTGAAGCGGCTATTCGGGCTATTGTGACTAAATTTCGCATCAAATTGACATTGTTGGACATTAAACCACCATCACGCTTACATACAGTGCGAACTGAAGAAAATACCGCAGCTGTATCGGCCAGTGTTAGCGATGACCATCAATTATCGATTCGGCGACGTTCGGAGCAATTGGGCCTCTGTTACTCAACAACGTGGAAAATTTTGTGAAAGAATTTAGGTGTGAAGCCTTTCAAAATACAGCTGGTGCAAGAATTGCAGCCGAAAGACCTACCACAACGCAGAATTTTTGGTGAATGGGCTCTTGAAAGGTTGACGGAAGATCCACTTTTTTATTACACGTTTGGGACCGGTCAATTGGTCGCCTAGATCGTGCGATTTAACGCCTTTAGACTATTTTTTGTAGGACTATGTTAAGGCTCATGTCTATGCTGACAAGCTCGCTTCAATCAACGCATGGGAAGACAACATTGAAGCATTTATTCGTGAGATACCAGCCGAAATGTTGGAAAGAGTATGCCTAAATTGGACTAAGCTGATGGACCGTTTGAGGCGCAGCCGTGGTCAACATTTTCATGAAATAATCTTCAAACATTAAATTATACGAACCGTACTATCGATTCAAATAAAGATTTCATTATTTTTTTTTAATTTGATATGTTTTTTTTAAAATCATTTCCTATATCTATTAAAAAATCACCCTTTAGTTACAGCGGCTGTCCCGCCCTTCAAACCAAAACGCATTACTGCTTCACGGCAGAAAAAGGGTGAATTATATTATTACGTAGCGTAATTTACATTCAAACATACTTGTCCCAAAACATTGTTTGTTTTTTTTAATGATTCATGTATTACTGGTGGCCCGGAGGCCTTTCTAGTTTCACCAGAACAGGTGGGCGAGCAAAGGCTCAGCCAGGAGGGGTGGGATTTGCTAACAGCTGCCGAGCGCCTCTGAAGGAGACCTAACAACTCAAGAGCAGCTGCTTCGCGAATGAATCTACTACCGGATCCGAATCGCGACCCGCTGAGAAGATCCGGCGAGAAACTCCGCGGGCTGATGCATAGGTCAGGTTGCACGTCGAACTCTTTGCGGAGTTCGACGAGTACGGTTGGCGGGGTCCCTTAGCCTGCTCCTAGTATTAGAGCTGAAGGCTTAGAGTTAGGCTAAGAGTTATTGGATCTGATGGATCCGTAAGAACGTGTCTAGGGCGACGACGGTGACTGGCTGCTGCGTTATCAGGATTCCGGGAGTAATCAGCGGCGGCAACGATAAGGTGATTATCATGACGCATAGCTTTATCGAAGTAACGTTCCGACGCTGACTTCATGTGTTTGCGGATCGATTCGAGGCCCAGGTCGTCGTATAGGTCGACGTTCCTCACGAACCACGGAGCCCCGACGGCTAACCTGCAAAAGCGGGATTGTAGGGATTGGAGGATGACTATGTGTGTGCGGGCCGCGTGAGTGAACACCACACTCGCGTAAGTCATGACGGGTCTTATTTAAGTTTTGTAAAGTGTCACCTTGTTCCGAAGGGATATTTTACTCCGCTTACAGATCATAGGATAAAGTCGACCGAGAATAAACGCGGCGTGGTCACGAACTGTTTTTCTGTGCGGGCGGAATGTCATCGATGCATCCAGCATGACTTCCAGATACTTGACCTTCCTGGCCCAGGGTATAAGTTGGCCGAAGAGGGTGATCGGGGGTGTGATATTTTTCCTCCTAATGCGGGAGGAAATAAGCGGTGAGTTTCCCCTTTGAAATAACACTGCTGTGCTTTTCGCTGGGTTGATGTCGATGCACCATTTACGGAACCACTGTCCGAGGGTTACGACTGCGCTTTGGAGTTTCCTCGCGATAAGGGACTTGTTTCTACTGGAGTAATAAGCGGTTGTGTCGTCAGCAAATAAGGCTAATAGGGTCGGCGGCGACCGGGGAATATCGTTGAATAAGCTAAATAGGAGGGGTGAGAGGACAGAGCCTTGCAGGACTCCAGCTGTGAGAGGTCGCGGGGAGGAGCGGGTTCCCTCGACTCGATTTCGAAAAGAGCGGTTCGACAAGAAGTCCCATATGATGAGCACGAGACTATCCGGCACGCCCATGTTGAATAGTTTGAAAATCAAACCGTTGTGCGAGACTTTGTCGAACGCTTTTGCGACGTCGAAGAAGAGAGCTCCCGTGTATAACGGTTTTGGTCGATTAAGTCCCACAATAATGTGCTCCGTGAGGCGGTGCACATGTTGAACGCATGAGTCAGGGAATCAGAATTGTTCATCGATGAGAATGCCCTTGGATGAGACGAAGTCTCTGAGGCATTTGTAGAGCAGACGCTCATACAGTTTGCCTAGAAACATGAGGAGACTAATCGGGCGGTAGTTCGACGAATGATTTTTTGGTTTACCGGGTTTATGTATGCCGATAACGTCCGCTTCTTTCCACACCGCGGGAAAGATACAGTTCGCCATAGCAGCATTGAAAATAGATGCCAACATCACAATGAGTTGGACGGGTAGAAGTTTAATAACGCGGTTGGATATACCGTCGGAACCGGGAGCCTTGCGAGGACGTAGGTCTTTGATCAAGTCTTTAACTTCCATCGGGGTGACGGTTGGTAATGCGTCCGAGGGTGGTAAAGAGGCTCTGCGTTCGACCTCACTACACTGTCTACTAATTCTACATGAGCAGATTCCACGAACTGAGTGCTGGGAGTGCACTGGGTTTGCAAGGTATCGGCCAGCAACTCTGCTTTTTCTTCATCATCGAATGCCGCGAGTCGGCTTGAGGGGCCTACGAGGGGGGGCGGGGGGTTATATAGCGAAAAATGTATGTTATTCGGTTCTATAAAATTATCTGCCTTATCTTTTACAAATTCTAACCTCTTAAGAAGTGATTTGAAATGAGATGTGGAAGTGATATCTATCAAGTCTTTGATGTATTCAGGTCGAATATTATGAAGCAAAATTTCTAATTTTTGTTCTTCAGAGACGTCACGATTAAGGCTAGAAAACATCTGTTGTATTACAGATAAATACGCGACAATTGACTCATTTTTAAATTGAGAACGATTTCAAATTTCGTTCATTAACTTATAATCGTAATCGGGTGTATCAAAATCATTAATTAATTCGCTGAAAAGATCGTTCAAGTTAATAAAATTTTAACGATTGGCCCTAAACCAAAATAAAGGTACTTTTTATAAAAGATCCGGGAATCCGTTTAATAATTGTTTTTCACCAACATTTCTCGATACTTGTAACTCTTTTACACGTTCTAAAAATGCTCTTATACACGTTGTGCCTTCATACTTGATGTTAAAGGAATTTAAATTGGTTAGCCTTTCATTATATTGAATGGGATGACCGGTACCATCCACATCATGAGGACACCCTGAAATATGTGGCTTGGACTAGCACAACTCTGTAGCTCAGATCAGGAGTCAGTACCTCCACTTTCGTCGTCGCTAAGAGCAGCAAGCAGCCTTTTTTTTTTATTGCTTAGATGTGTGGACGAGCTCACAGCCCACCTGGTGTTAAGTGGTTACTGGAGCCCATAGACATCTACAACGTAAATGCGCCACACACCTTGAGATATAGTTCTAAGGTCTCAGTATAGTCACAACGGCTGCCCCACCCTTCAAACCGAAACGCATTACTGCTTCACGGCAGAAATAGGCGGGGCGGTGGTACCTACCCGTGCGGACTCACAAGAGGTCTTACCACCAGTAATTACGCAAATTATAATTTTGCGGGTTTGATTTTTATTGCACGATGTTATTCCTTCACCGTGGAAGTCAATCGTGAACATTTGCTTATTACGTATTTCATTAGAAAAATTGGTACCCGCCAGCGGGATTCGAACACCGGTGCATCGCTCGACACGAATGCACCGGACGTCTTATCCTTTAGGCCACGACGACTTCAAAGCCTAACCAACCTAGACTTCAACTTCATACACGCCCCGCTCACATCCTTCATTCTTTCAATCCTAGTTAAAAAATATGTGGACCTAGCTTTCATGCGTGTGTTCCGTTGTGTTGAGGGTACTTCAGCCGCAAGTAGCGTCTCCAGCTCAGTGACTTTGGTGGTGATGGTTGTCACATCGTCCTCAACCTCGCCCACATCCAGCTTCAGGCCGCCTCGTCTCTGAAGACGGAGCGCCTGCCGCAGCTGCTGGCGAAGCACGTCCTTGGTTGCATCGGGATCGCTGAAGATGCCAAACGATGACAGCTCAAAAATCAATTCATCCTTATTAAGATGTGCTGTCGGGATGTTCATTGCAACTATGAATGGATTTATCACACACAAAAAAAAAGTATGTACACTACTACACTAAACAAAGTACCAAAAAAAGAATTTAAATTAAATAATTACACAATACAAATCATCCACGCAACTAACCCAAATTACAAAACTAAAAAATCCACAAACAAAACAAGAACCGAAATATTTTTAAAACTACCTACTCACTAAATATTTTATTGGTGTTCCCAGGCGTAAGTGGTAATAATGATTAGCCCCACGTTGGGCGCCAATTTTATAACGAGTCTGTGTCTGAGGGTGCCCCTGGGTATGCATATGTTACATGAGGCCCATTCGCATCACTGCCCAAAAGTTGGTCTAATGGGTCGAGAGACACGGAGCCGAGTCGCACTTCTAGACACGTCACCACCGGTACGCAACCAGTGAACAGGAGACTGTGAGGAGGATCTCAGGGCGCCACCACTTACCGCTCTGGGAGACTTACACCAATAAAAAGAACTAATTAAAATTAACAATATTGTATTTATTAAACATTGATTTAAAAACAAAAAATGAGTTAAATTTACAATAATAGTTATAAGTACTAGTGAGAGGTTAAAACAGTTACAATATTGAAATTAATACTATTAATATTAATATTATTAATAATATTATTGATATTAATATTATTAATATTAATATTATTAATATTATTGATGGTGTGTCGGTAGATACACCGAACACTCGAGATTTTTTTTCATAAATAAAAGAAACAATACGCGTCACCGGGATCACTTCCCAGCAATCGGAGTTGCTGTATGCGAGAGAGGCTGGGAATGCGGGTGTGTCCTATATCTACCGAAGCCTTCCTTGGACCGACTTGCTAGAGCACCCCGCTTCTGGCAGCGTCCATATAGAAAGGTGCTATGGGTTCCCGAAGCTGATCAGAAGGTCACGCTCCGCACCCTAACTGGAGTACATAGTTTGTACCAGTCATAAGGACCTACGTATCAAGACAAATCGTTTAAAATTTATTTAATTAAAGATTGTGGACACAGTGTGGAGAATAATTCAAATAAACTTACCCTGGTTTAGCACACGTCACCAAGGATTAATGAAACTAACTTTGGTAAATGTCAATGAGCAAAATCACCTCGCAGCTCGAGAGATGTTACACGAAAGAGAGTTGGACAAAGTGAACTTGTCCTTTTATATTATTAATATGTCGTTTCTCGAAGATTCTGCATGCCAGTGATGACTTTGCAAAGTCTGTCGCCGAACAACATACAAAATCGCACAGACACGACATGCAGTGTCGAGTATGTGAACTTTAAAATCGGATTCTCCACACTGCGCCACGTACAAACGCTAGATGGCGTTAATTAAAAAAATTGAAATTAAATTTTCTGGCGTTACATAGTGAACCTGTCGTTCCTAACCATGCTACAGTTCGCGATTTTAGGGTCGCGGCGCGCGGGCTTAAGTAAGGTCTCCTGCACTAAGAAAATATAAATTTGATGGTCACGCAAAAAACCACAAACCTGATCCTGTTGATTTGCGAGACTGTAAGCGTTAAAAAATCCTATCGTTACGGATAGGGACTTTATTGTACTAATGTACACCATTGATTACTGGCGGAGTGAGGGGAGGAGGTACGTATTTAACGACGTGTATACGTCAGCGTATTCTTGCACAACGGCGATGAAGTGCTGTGCAGTGGAGGCTGCGCGGATGGCGTCACCCACAGCGTTAACGTGCTCAAAGTTGATCGACTGAAAAATGTTGCTAGAGCGTGATTGACGGACGCGGTCAGAGGGCTGGTCGCGGGGGAGGGACGTATCGTGGGGGCGGAACGAATCGCGGGGGAGGAAGTTGCAGCCGTGTTCGTGTACGGCAACGGCTCAGCCCAGGCCGAGACGCTGGGCACCGGCGCCGGCACGAAGCACTCAGCCTTCGGAACAGAGGGTGCCGTGGCTTTGATGTCAGGGCCCGAAGCTCGGAGGCGGTTTTGGCGCACGACGCGGCGATTTATTTTAGGGGCTCGGGGGCATCCACGGTAATTCGCGGGGTGACCCTGTGTTCGGCACAGGACGCAGCTAGGTTGTTACGTTGCGTTTTTTTGATCGCGAGTGCAAACAGTCGTGGCGTGATCGTCCAAACACTTGACGCATCGAGGATGCGCGTGACAATTATGGGAAGAGTGCCCAAACAACTGGCAATTGTAGCACTGGCTCGGAGTGCCTTTTTTATGAGAAGTTTCCACGGTGATTCCGGAAAGCCTACAGACCGTCCGGACGTTAAAGATTTGCTTACCCTCGAGGATAGACTGGAGAGCGACGAGAACCATATTGTATGGCTCCCTCCCACCTCCTGTGTGCATGCGGTGCACGGAGTTTACGGGTAAGCCTTGTTCGAGTAGGTCGGCCTTTACGAGTTCGGCATCTAACTCCATGGGGATGCCACGTATGACTGCATGGAGCTCACATTCTTCCTAGAGCGTATACGTATGATAAATAACTTATAAGCTCCTTTCGGAGGTAGCTTGAGAGGGCCCTATGGTCGTCGGGTGTCGTTACTTTTATCTGTATCCTGTTCGCGAGGTTACGAGCACTGACAAAATTTATGTTCTTGGCCTTAAGGGCCAGACGAGACTGAACCACACACTTCACTGTGCCACTGACCGACATAAGTGGCTACAAATTACAAAAAAGTCACAGCCGGGCGCTTCACGATGCTCAGCAATGAGCGATCGACTGAAGGAAGAGAAGGGAGATTAATAAATAAAAGTTTAAAAACACTAACAAAATTCGCTTTTATAGAAAATCCAACTAAAAAATAGAAAATAAATATTAATATTATAAATATGAATTAAAAATAGTGTCAGAAAAAAATATTTTATTGTAAAAAAAGCGTGGGGTGCATGGTATCAGTAGTTATAAATATTCTATGAACAGATATGAGTAGAAGGGTTATTTTGATAATATCCTGAAAAGCACCCCCGCTTTTTTAACAATAAAATCATTTTTTCTTATTTGTTTTTTAGTTAAATCCAACTTTTTTTTTTTTTTTTTTAATATTGAATTGTCATCGGTCCTTAATAAGTATACCTAATTTCGAGTTAATCTGACGTTTTGAAGGGGGTCAAAATCATGTTCAAAGAGTCCGTTACAAACATACATACGTCTGAAGCTAATAAATAAAAGCGTATTAAAAATGAAGTTTTTTCGCCTGATGGATGACCCGAGAAACATCTCGTCAAGACGTCAAACGTTGCTGTTCTTGAAAATAAGGGATACGCCACTAAATATTAATTATAACAATTCGTAGGCTGTGGATAGTAGCTATTTCGTAAGTAACAATACTAATTACTAATCTATCTATATATATTCAACATTTCCATTTAAAATTTTGTTCATTGGTAAAATTCCCTCAACACTTCGTGCACATGTACCAAGACAAAAATTAAATTTCAACCACACATTATCTAAATATCAATGCCTAGGAAGGAGCAATACCTTAGAGAAAATAAATGTCGTGAAAACTGAATACTTTATCGGATTAGTGAATAGCTCTGTATTAATGTAAAATTGTCTCTTAGCGTTATTGCCATTAATTTTCGATTAATGATGCACCGGTGTCTAACGTAATAGTAAAATTATGTAACTTCATATTTATTACAATTATTTATAGAATTTCAATTCGGCGACCGAGCCTGGCAGTAAAAGCTAATCAGTAATTGTACATGACGTGTTAATCAATATTATCACATACAAAATAATACAGATAACATTTACTTCCTACCATAATATGTATTTCACATAAAAAAGGATAATACATTATCTATACTAATATTATAAAGAGGAAAGATTTGTTTGTTTGTTTGTTTCGAATAGGCTCCGAAACTACTGGATCGATTTGAAAAATTATTTTTCCATTAGAAGCCGACATTGTCCCTGATGAACATAGGCTACTTTTTTTTAATTTTTTTTTATGTTATTTTTTTGGTTTCATGTGTGTTTTAATGTTTCCGAAGCGAAGCGAGGGCGGGTCGCTATAATATTATAATTCCCTGAAACGACATAGTCTAATGCTATAATAATGGCTAATATAATGGTGAATATTATGATCAGGCTCTGTGGTGTAGGAAACTAGGATCTGAAATCATCATCTTAATGATTCCATTTCCCATATCCATCTATGAGCAACTGGACTTCAATTATAAAGCAATCTAGAAAATGGTTGGCGGTCGATAACAAGTCATCTATGCTAATATAAAATATAAATCTTCAGTGGTTTTTACGGATCTTCCATTATAACTACTGAACCATGCATCCGATTGACTTGAAATTTGGTGTCCATGTAGAAAATACATGTACTTAATGGATAGGCTATTATTTATATGAAAGTTGGACTACCTACACCAGTTGCGGGGGCATTAATGATGAGAATCTTTGTGGGGGTGAGAAATTATAATGTTAATTTTAAATGCCCAGCGAAGCAGACGAGTACAGCTAGTCGTATTAAAAAATCACACGGTGCATCACAATGTACATTGGACTTTGTCCATATGTTTTCAAACTTCCATTTAGTCAGACTTAGTGGAAATCTGATTGAAAACTATACTAAAAATATCATCCCATTTGGCACAAAAAAAACCGTACTTATTTCAATGATAATTTTATATTTCAATTAACTGAAAAAATAATACAAATATACATATTATATATAATAATTTTGTTGGTTGGTTTCTTCTTTAAAATTATTACGCATTGGACTGGATCCAGGAAGTAAAGCGGGAAACACGAACGTTGACGCCAGGGTAGCGACGGTCAGCGCAGTACTGTCCCCATGAGCAGACACCAACAAGGACATTGTTGTGGAGGAGAGGACCACCGGAGTCACCCTGGCACTGGTCGCGACCACCAACGTCCAAAACACCAGAGCACAACATGTTAGCGGTGATAGAACGGTTAATGGGTCTGTAACGTTGGGCGCAGGTATTCTGATTGATGGTCCAGACCTGGACGTGACGGAGCTGCTCCGAACCAGACCCTCCGAGCTGAAAATTGTGCATTATTAAATAATCACACTCTTCGTTAATTGTATCTGTTTGATTGTGTTCGTTTAATGCTCAACAGCATACCGGGCAAAATAATTTTGTAAGGCGATAATAACATTATTTAACTTACCGAAGTAGCACCCCAACCAGCAGCCCAAACAACTTGGTTATCACCAAGATTGTAATTGGCTCCAGCAATATTAACAGGACGAACGTTGTTGTTCAAAACTATGTTGGTATTACTGCGTAAGATGCAGAGGTCACTGTCAGCTGTTTGTCTGTTATAATTGGGATGATGGATAATTCTGTTCAAGAGATGCACAACACCCCCACTGTTGGCCCAGGTGGAACCAACACGAAAACGCCATGCAGCCGTTTGATCACCGCTGAAACAATAATATTATTTACCTCGTAAAACTTTCTTTCAAGCCTGGAGGAGGGAGAAAAATGGAGGTGGCAGTATTTTCTGTGAAATTCCTTCAGAATAATAAGATGTATTTACTTTTCAATTATAAAAAAAAAGACAGAAAAATCACAAAGTTTCGACTTACAATGTGCAATGAGCAGCGGAAAGAACAGATCTCTGGTTAAGAAGGTTTCCGCCGCAATTCTGCCACCACTGACTCCAATTCCTTGTAAACAACAGAGAAACAATACCGGGGTACCGGTCAATGGTGGTTGTCGAGCCACCAATAATCCTTTGGGGGTTTGTTGGAACGGCTGAAAAAAAAATAATCATTTAAATTAAATGTATCAACAGGAAATACTTAAACGTCGTCTCTCGCGTTCGTACTTTATGATTTATGGTATTAATGAAGTTAAAAAACGTTAGAAAATAAATAAACTTATTTTTTGTTTATTATATTAATTAGATGGAATAATAAAGCTGTGAGGTGTTTAGTCCTATTAAATAAATTTTGTTTCAACTGTGAGTATGCCATTGTTTTTAAAACTCAGCAAATGAAATCTCATGTTGTGCATTTTGTTAGTTTTCGTGGCCTATAAGATAAGACGTCCGGTGCATTTGTATCTAGCGTGTCTAGCGATGCACCGATATTCCAATCTCTCTGAAAAGTAACATTTTTTCTAATGAAATACATGCTTAACAAATGTTCACGATTGACTTCCACGGTCAATGAATAACATTGTGTAATAAAAATCAAATCCGAATTATAATTTACACGATTACTGGTGAAAGGAAGTCTTGTGAGTCCGCAAGGGTGAGTACGACCACTCCGCCTATTTCTGCCGTGAAGCAGTAATGCGTTTCGGTTTAAGTGGTGGGGCAGCTGTTGTACTGTAAAAACTGAGTCCTTGGAACTCATGTCTCGAGGTGGGTGGCGGCATTTACGTTGTAGATGTCTATGAACTCCGGTAACCACTTAACACCAGGTAGGCCGTGAGCTCGTCCACTTATATAAGCATAAAAAAAAATATCGTATAATCTATAGCTTTTTCCTCTATACAAAAGATTCCTAGAAACAAAGCTGATTAATTTTATTTTTTATATCTCGGTTAAGAACAGCAGTAAGACTACCGAATTTGACATCACAGGTTAAATTTTAGTTTTTACATTAAGTGCAAGATCAACTTTAAATAAAAAAAAATTGTTTTCATTTTCATCATTTACGTCGTCCTAATTTAATTGCATTCTTATTTATACCTAGCAGAATAATAGAATAGTTACTAGGCAACATATAATATTCCAAAAGTATGGAAGATCAGGCATTTAATTTAAAAAGTTAATTAAGTCGTCGTGGCCTAAAGGATAAGACGTCCGGTGTATTCGTGTGTAGCGATGCACCGGTGTTCGAATCCCGCAGACGAGTACCAATTTCTCTAATAAAGTACGTACTTAATAAATTTTCACAATTGACTTCCACGGTGAAGGAATAACATCGTGTAATAAAAATCAAACCCGCAAAATTATAATTTGCGTAACTACTGGTGGATCTCTTGTGAATGGCTGGCCCGGCCCTCCTGGCTGAGCCTTTGCTCGCCTACCTGTCCTAGTGAAATTGAAAAGGCCTATGGGACACTAGTTATCCCTCATTCTTAAAAAAAATACAGAGTGCCCGCCTACAAATAATAGTATAGTAAGTTTTACTCATTGGATGGAGCCCATTTTCACTTTACATTTTTGTTTTTTGGTTTTGAGTTTTCGTGCCACATATTTTTCATCCAATACATGCACCTCATCATTTAATTAGTTTCGTGTGGAAGTCTCTTCTACAGCGGCTACTTAGGTGGAATAAGTAGTCTAATCTTTTTATTTGATTTGGTAGTTACATTATTTTTAATTATTTAATACTCAAAATACGAATTCCAAGTGCCTTTGTTATAATTTTCCTCAGTACTTCTTTGTCCGCGTAAAATAGAAAAGACCTGAGGTATTTTAAGTAAATTTATTTGTAAGCTTACGATAATGTTATTGGAATTTTTGGGCGAGTTTTTCGTTTTTTATATTTGCTTCTAAACTAGCTTTTCTGCTTACTTAGAGCACAACAACTCTGTTATTCATTGAATTATAATTTAACTTATCTTCACGGTTAAATCTTGCGTTTATTAATTTCAGTAATTTGACGCTAGTTAGCAGACTATTCAGGTTTCAACGAATTTCCAAATTTTCTTTCTTTCTATTTAATTAATACCAACTGCCTGACCTTAAAATATTGTTCTTTCTGTATTCTGTAAAAGGACGTAAATGTCAATAAATAATCCATAAAAAAATTGACGATATTGTGCACAACATATCGACCAACCTTAGTTCTCCATCACAAGTAAAACTGCAGTAAATGCGAGATTAAAATAACAAATGCGAGACTAAGCTTCGAAGGTAGTTAGTCTAGTCCAATAAGCGAAACCCAAAGGAACTAATAATATCAACTGAATTTTACCAAATCTTCGGACAGTAAGACTACGTGTCAATTTAATATAGTTTGTAAGCTACGTAGTTGGAGGTTCAATGTTTTACAAATTAATCTTTCTAAAGATTTTTGTAGGCTTTGGCCTATATTATGGAGCTATATAAAAAACATTTGCGAATTCTGAGTGCAGGATATAAGTACAAAAAGCTGTACCTTTTTGATTTATTGGTATTATTCTAAAAAAATACAACCCTACGGTGTAAATACGGTAACACTTATAAGCTTAGATAAAATAATCCGTGATATGTATCCATGAAGTTTAAAATAAAATAACATACCTGCCACAGCAGCCAGACCAAGGGCCAACAAAATGATGATAGAATTCATTGTGCCTAACAAACACACTGAAACAAAATTTGAGGCTTCCTCATATTTATATTCCAGCAATCCTGCATTGTCACTGTACATAGATAAATCATAGATACTATGATGTTTCAAATGCTATCTCCTATTTTTTTTATTCGATAATGAATAACTAATGATTAACAGATAACTATTTTACGTTCTAACGTTCTGGTATCACGTTTGTTCACGGTTCTACGTTTTAGTATCATTAAAAGTTTAAATTTTAAAGAAGATAATTCCTAATTTGTTATTTTTATTTATTTTTCGTACTGTCAAGATGATGAATCTAATGAAGAAATTCGATACATTTTAAAATTTTAATATAAAGAAGGTAAAAATGCAACGCAAGCCTCGAAAAAAATTTGCGATGTTTGTGGACCGGACCTAGTGCAGTGTCAGTGAGAGTAGCACAAATTTGGTTTAAACGTTTTCAATCCGGCAATTTTGATCTCAAAGATGCACGTCGCTCTGATCGCCCTATCTACTATATACTAATATTATAAAGAGGAAAGATTTGTTTGTTTGTTTGTTTCGAATAGGCTTCGAAACTACTGGACCGATTTGAAAAATTCTTTTTCCATTAGAAGCCGACATTATCCCTGATGAACATAGGCTACTTTTTAAAAAAAAAAAAAAATTTATTTTTTTGGTTTCATGTGTGTTTTAATGTTTCCGAAGCGAAGCGAGGGCGGGTCGCTAGTTACGGATAAAATGGATGCCATTTTCGAAAAAGTGGAGCAAGGTCGGCATATCAGTGGTTACAACGTAGCTGAAGAACTGGGAATTGACCACAAAACAGCTTTGGCGCATTTGAAAAAAACTGGGTACAGAAATAAGCTCGATATTTGGGTACCTCACGAGCTCACTGAAAGAAACCTAATGAACCGTGTAATCATTTGTGATTCTTTATTACGACGTAATGAAACCGAACCATTTTTTTAAGAAGCCGATAACTGGTGATGAAAAGTGGATCACGTACGACAAGAACGTGCAAAAAAGTCGTGGTCAAAGGCCGGTCAGGCTTCACAGACTGTGGCGAAACCCGGGTTAACAAGGTGATGCTGTATGTGTGGTGGGATTGGAAGGGCATTATATCGATTCTGAACTCTACTGTGAACAAAGATGAGATTAAAGCAAGAAGTTGAGAGAAAGCGGCTGGAATTAATCAACAGAAGGGGTGTGGTTTTTCATCATGATAGCGGTAGACCTCACACATCTTTAGCCACTCAGCAAAAATTAAGAGAGCTTGGCTGGGAGGTGTTAATGCATCCGCCATATAGTCCTGACCTTGCACCTTCAGATTTTCACCTGTTTCGGTCTCTTCACAATTCTTTAGGCAGTGTTAGGTTAATATCACGAGAGGACTGCCAAAATCAAATGTCGCGGTATTTTGATTAGAAGCTCCAAAATTTCTATAGCAACGGGATCATGCCCTACCTACAAGATAGCAAAAAGCTATCGAACAAAATGGTTCCTACATACTTTAGTTAAATGTAAATAAACTATATTAAAAAATCTTGTGAATTTTCTTAAAAAATGCGAAGAAACTTTTTCTCCAACCTATTATTATAATATTAAATAAGAATTCAATATGTAAAGAACAGAAATTTAAACTTCATTTTTATTTTAAATTCGTTCACATAGAAATTAATTTTATAAATTCATATTGTTCCATCTCTGTCACCCCTTTTGTAATGACATTCCACATTAATATGAACTGCGTTTCAAGCAATACAAGCGCAGAAAAAGTTAACTTAAAAGGAAGTCCACTTTCTTGCTATCTCCCCAAATCAATTACCTTTCCAATTTAATAATCTTCTCCATTTTCGTCATTTTCATCTTCTTTTAGTATAGGGAGTAGAAATAGTTTTGTGACATTAAAAAAATTTGATCCTTTTTTTGTGGCTAGTATCAATTCTGTATGTTGATTTTGAAATGATTTTTATCCACAACTTTATTGAATCAAATTTTGAATTAATCTAATTTCTTCCTATTAAGTTTGTTTCCATTTTCTACGTATATATTTCATGTCTCCTACATCAAATTCGTAAAATTTCCGATTCTTGTCAAAAAGTGTTATAAATAGTTATAGTATTTTCAAGTGCATCTTTCTATCATTAATCCAATCAATCTTTGTTTTTCCTTGCTTTAGTTCATTTGGGAAGACAGTAACATCTGCGCTAAATAAAATATTATCTCGCAAATAGGTGGTGACAGACCTATTAGACTCATTATTAACGCAGGCTCTTGTTTTTTTTTTTTCGTTTATTTTGCATCTAATTTTATCAACTATAGTTTGATTCTGTCTTTTCTTAAAACCATTAGAGATTGGTATGTTTACTGCGATGAAGACCATTGATAATCGATTATGTTTTTATGAATTCCTTAAATTATGTGGATTATATTCCGGGGTATTCCAGAGATCAATTGGATGCATTCCAAAATCCTCTGTTTCTAATTATTTTTTGTAATAAATCTAATAAAATCATTTGCATTCTGGGTTTTTGAGATAATCATGATAGAATATCTCGTAAAGTGATCCATTAACAGGTGTAAGTATATATTTGTTGATCTTCAACCTCCAAAACCTCCAATGGTATCTATAGAAAGTGTTTTGATGAGTTTTTTGGCCGGACCGAGGTCAGGCAGGTAACCAAATTTGTCGTGATTTTAATTCGTTCGTTATTTTTAATACAACTTCTACAGATATTCATAATATTATGTATTTATATATTATATTTATATTATATATTTATTTTAAATTTATTAGCTTTACACTTAGAATTTTTTTTTATATTTAATTATTATTTTTGGTGATTAATTATTATTTATTTTATTTTGTATCTACATAAACTATTATAGTTATTCTTAAATGGAAATTTTAAATTAAAATTAATATATACCTAAATGTATTAATGTATTAACTAATTCCAATGTGGCACAAGTCTTTATGAACTCTTTTATGGAGTTTAATTCATTTGAGAGTTTATTCTTTTTTCTTTTATCAGACTATTTTTAAGTGTACGTTATGTTTTTCGATCACTTTATTCCTATTCATTAGTATTTTTTCACTTTGATTTTAATCTATCAAAATATCTTCCAGTTTTACCTTATTCACTACTATTAATTGATCATATGTGTTTTCTAAACTATCTGCTTCCACATTTTGCCTTCACTAAAACGTGAGGGTGCGCCGCCTGTAATGGGGGTGATGCGGTCCATGACCCTTCATGGGGTACTGATCTAATGTCGCACCCGGACTCGATAAAAGGTAGGACCACTCCGATGTGCGCAGCGCGCGATGGTAGTCAGAGCGATCCGTGGATGCCACCCCATTTTCTTCGAGACTGAAGGTGGAGGCGCTCATCGATGATAACGCGTGTCGTAGCGACCTCCTCTCTAAGGGTAATGGTGCCTGGCGAAGGAGTGAACGTTCTATAAAAAACACTTCTTAATATTATTAAAAGTTTACTTCAATTAAACGCAATCCGTTAAACAGATTTGGAGAAAATTTCATTTCGGGAAAAGTTTTTACACGAGTGACAATAAGGGAGGGCATAAGCTAATTAAGCGTGAAGACGCTATAATCCAACTACTCTGAGCAGAGACGAAGGTGTTATACTGTCTCTAAGCTCTGCAAAACTGGGTTATTGCAGTATTTGTTTAAAGTACTTTATGTTACTAGATCTTATAACGTCGAGACGCTTGGCAATTAAATCAATAAAAAAATCTTAATTGTTTTTATATAGGTGATATAATAACTACATTTTAACAATTTATGTAGGTCATAAAGTTGTCTACCATTAAATACATAAACGGACAAAGAGATATTTAGGTGGATCATTTGCAAGATACATGTAAATATTTGAATCTTGTATATCTAATGAAATGATAATCTTTTCATATATCAGTTTTAAGGTCTCAAATATAAAGGGTGATTTTTTAGCTATTTTCTTTTTGGCAACACTGATTTTGAAAGCTCACGTATGTTTCGTGTTTTGTGTTATTGTCAAACATCTTCAGTTTGGTATATAATTTAACCATGAATCGTCTTACAAACGAACAACGCTTACAATTAATTAAATTTTATTACCAAATGCGTGCTCTGTTAAGAAAGTTAATCTCGCGTGGTTCTTCCATTTTATGGTCAGTTTAATCGACCCACTGAAGCGGCTATTCGGGCTATTGTGACTAAATTTCGCATCAAATTGACATTGTTGGACATTAAACCACCATCACGCTTACATACAGTGCGAACTGAAGAAAATACCGCAGCTGTATCGGCCAGTGTTAGCGATGACCATCAATTATCGATTCGGCGACGTTCGGAGCAATTAGGCCTCTGTTACTCAACAACGTGGAAAAATTTGTGAAAGGATTTAGGTGTGAAGCCTTTCAAAATACAGCTGGTGCAAGAATTGCAGCCGAAAGACCTACCACAACGCAGAATTTTTGGTGAATGGGCTCTTGAAAAGTTGACGGAAGATCCACTTTTTTATTACACGTTTGGGACCGGTCAATTGGTCGCCTAGATCGTGCGATTTAACGCCTTTAGACTATTTTTTGTAGGACTATGTTAAGGCTCATGTCTATGCTGACAAGCTCGCTTCAATCAACGCATGGGAAGACAACATTGAAGCATTTATTCGTGAGATCCCAGCCGAAATGTTGGAAAGAGTATGCCTAAATTGGACTAAGCTGATGGACCGTTTGAGGCGCAGCCGTGGTCAACATTTTCATGAAATAATCTTCAAACATTAAATTATACGAACCGTACTATCGATTCAAATAAAGATTTCATTATTTTTTTTTAATTTGATATGTTTTTTCATTTCCTATATCTATTAAAAAATCACCCTTTAGTTACAGCGGCTGTCCCGCCCTTCAAACCAAAACGCATTACTGCTTCACGGCAGAAAAAGGGTGAATTATATTATTACGTAGCGTAATTTACATTCAAACATACTTGTCCCAAAACATTGTTTGTTTTTTTTAATGATTCATGTATTACTGGTGGCCCGGAGGCCTTACCAGTTTCACCAGAACAGGTGGGCGAGCAAAGGCTCAGCCAGGAGGGGTGGGATTTGCTAACAGCTGCCGAGCGCCTCTGAAGGAGACCTAACAACTCAAGAGCAGCTGCTTCGCGAATGAATCTACTACCGGATCCGAATCGCGACCCGCTGAGAAGATCCGGCGAGAAACTCCGCGGGCTGATGCATAGGTCAGGTTGCACGTCGAACTCTTTGCGGAGTTCGACGAGTACGGTTGCCGGGGTCCCTTAGCCTGCTCCTAGTATTAGAGCTGAAGGCTTAGAGTTAGGCTAAGAGTTATTGGATCTGATGGATCCGTAAGAACGTGTCTAGGGCGACGACGGTGACTGGCTGCTGCGTTATCAGGATTCCGGGAGTAATCAGCGGCGGCAACGATAAGGTGATTATCATGACGCATAGCCTTATCGAAGTAACGTTCCGACGCTGACTTCATGAGTTTGCGGATCGATTCGAGGCCCAGGTCGTCGTATAGGTCGACGTTCCTCACGAACCACGGAGCCCCGACGGCTAACCTGCAAAAGCGGGATTGTAGGGATTGGAGGATGACTATGTGTGTGCGGGCCGCGTGAGTGAACACCACACTCGCGTAAGTCATGACGGGTCTTATTTAAGTTTTGTAAAGTGTCACCTTGTTCCGAAGGGACATTTTACTCCGCTTACAGATCATAGGATAAAGTCGACCGAGAATAAACGCGGCGTGGTCACGAACTGTTTTTCTGTGCGGGCGGAATGTCATCGATGCATCCAGGGTGACTTCCAGATACTTGACCTTCCTGGCCCAGGGTATAAGTTGGCCGAAGAGGGTGATCGGGGGTGTGATATTTTTTCTCCTAATGCGGGAGGAAATAAGCGGTGAGTTTCCCCTTTGAAATAACACTGCTGTGCTTTTCGCTGGGTTGATGTCGATGCACCATTTACGGAACCACTGTCCGAGGGCTACGACTGCGCTTTGGAGTTTCCTCGCGATAAGGGACTTGTTTCTACTGGAGTAGTAAGCGGTTGTGTCGTCAGCAAATAAGGCTAATAGGGTCGGCGGCGACCGGGGAATATCGTTGACGAATAAGCTAAATAGGAGGGGTGAGAGGACAGAGCCCTGCAGGACTCCAGCTGTGAGAGGTCGCGGGGAGGAGCGGGTTCCCTCGACTCGATTTCGAAAAGAGCGGTTCGACAAGAAGTCCCATATGATGAGCACGAGACTATCCGGCACGCCCATGTTGAATAGTTTGAAAATCAAACCGTTGTGCGAGACTTTGTCGAACGCTTTTGCGACGTCGAAGAAGAGAGCTCCCGTGTATAACGGTTTTGGTCGATTAAGTCCCACAATAATGTGCTCCGTGAGGCGGTGCACATGTTGAACGCATGAGTCAGGGAATCAGAATTGTTCATCGATGAGAATGCCCTTGGATGAGACGAAGTCTCTGAGGCATTTGTAGAGCAGACGCTCATACAGTTTGCCTAGAAACATGAGGAGACTAATCGGGCGGTAGTTCGACGAATGATTTTTTGGTTTACCGGGTTTATGTATGCCGATAATGTCCGCTTCTTTCCACACCGCGGGAAAGATACAGTTCGCCATAGCAGCATTGAAAATAGATGCCAACATCACAATGAGTTGGACGGGTAGAAGTTTAATAACGCGGTTGGATATACCGTCGGAACCGGGAGCCTTGCGAGGACGTAGGTCTTTGATCAAGTCTTTAACTTCCATCGGGGTGACGGTTGGTAATGCGTCCGAGGGTGGTAAAGAGGCTCTGCGTTCGACCTCACTACACTGTCTACTAATTCTACATGAGCAGATTCCACGAACTGAGTGCTGGGAGTGCACTGGGTTTGCAAGGTATCGGCCAGCAACTCTGCTTTTTCTTCATCATCGAATGCCGCGAGTCGGCTTGAGGGGCCTACGAGGGGGGGCGGGGGTTATATAGCGAAAAATGTATGTTATTCGGTTCTATAAAATTATCTGCCTTATCTTTTACAAATTCTAACCTCTTAAGAAGTGATTTGAAATGAGATGTGGAAGTGATATCTATCAAGTCTTTGATGTATTCAGGTCGAATATTATGAAGCAAAATTTCTAATTTTTGTTCTTCAGAAACGTCACGATTAAGGCTAGAAAACATCTGTTGTATTACAGATAAATACGCGACAATTGACTCATTTTTAAATTGAGAACGATTTCAAATTTCGTTCATTAACTTATAATCGTAATCGGGTGTATCAAAATCATTAATTAATTCGCTGAAAAGATCGTTCAAGTTAATAAAATTTTAACGATTGGCCCTAAACCAAAATAAAGGTACTTTTTATAAAAGATCCGGGAATCCGTTTAATAATTGTTTTTCACCAACATTTCTCGATACTTGTAACTCTTTTACACGTTCTAAAAATGCTCTTATACACGTTGTGCCTTCATACTTGATGTTAAAGGAATTTAAATTGGTTAGCCTTTCATTATATTGAATGGGATGACCGGTACCATCCACATCATGAGGACACCCTGAAATATGTGGCTTGGACTAGCACAACTCTGTAGCTCAGATCAGGAGTCAGTACCTCCACTTTCGTCGTCGCTAAGAGCAGCAAGCAGCCTTTTTTTTTTATTGTTTAGATGTGTGGACGAGCTCACAGCCCACCTGGTGTTAAGTGGTTACTGGAGCCCATAGACATCTACAACGTAAATGCGCCACACACCTTGAGATATAGTTCTAAGGTCTCAGTATAGTCACAACGGCTGCCCCACCCTTCAAACCGAAACGCATTACTGCTTCACGGCAGAAATAGGCGGGGCGGTGGTACCTACCCGTGCGGACTCACAAGAGGTCTTACCACCAGTAATTACGCAAATTATAATTTTGCGGGTTTGATTTTTATTGCACGATGTTATTCCTTCACCGTGGAAGTCAATCGTGAACATTTGCTTATTACGTATTTCATTAGAAAAATTGGTACCCGCCAGCGGGATTCGAACACCGGTGCATCGCTCGACACGAATGCACCGGACGTCTTATCCTTTAGGCCACGACGACTTCAAAGCCTAACCAACCTAGACTTCAACTTCATACACGCCCCGCTCACATCCTTCATTCTTTCAATCCTAGTTAAAAAATATGTGGACCTAGCTTTCATGCGTGTGTTCCGTTGTGTTGAGGGTACTTCAGCCGCAAGTAGCGTCTCCAGCTCAGTGACCTTGGTGGTGATGGTTGTCACATCGTCCTCAACCTCGCCCACATCCAGCTTCAGGCCGCCTCGTCTCTGAAGACGGAGCGCCTGCCGCAGCTGCTGGCGAAGCACGTCCTTGGTTGCATCGGGATCGCTGAAGATGCCAAACGATGACAGCTCAAAAATCAATTCATCCTTATTAAGATGTGCTGTCGGGATGTTCATTGCAACTATGAATGGATTTATCACACACAAAAAAAAATGTATGTACACTACTACACTAAACAAAGTACCAAAAAAAGAATTTAAATTAAATAATTACACAATACAAATCATCCACGCAACTAACCCAAATTACAAAACTAAAAAATCCACAAACAAAACAAGAACCGAAATATTTTTAAAACTACCTACTCACTAAATATTTTATTGGTGTTCCCAGGCGTAAGTGGTAATAATGATTAGCCCCACGTTGGGCGCCAATTTTATAACGAGTCTGTGTCTGAGGGTGCCCCTGGGTATGCATATGTTACATGAGGCCCATTCGCATCACTGCCCAAAAGTTGGTCTAATGGGTCGAGAGACACGGAGCCGAGTCGCACTTCTAGACACGTCACCACCGGTACGCAACCAGTGAACAGGAGACTGTGAGGAGGATCTCAGGGCGCCACCACTTACCGCTCTGGGAGACTTACACCAATAAAAAGAACTAATTAAAATTAACAATATTGTATTTATTAAACATTGATTTAAAAACAAAAAATGAGTTAAATTTACAATAATAGTTATAAGTACTAGTGAGAGGTTAAAACAGTTACAATATTGAAATGAATACAGATGGTGTGTCGGTAGATACACCGAACACTCGAGATTTTTTTTCATAAATAAAAGAAACAATACGCGTCACCGGGATCACTTCCCAGCAATCGGAGTTGCTGTATGCGAGAGAGGCTGGGAATGCGGGTGTGTCCTATATCTACCGAAGCCTTCCTTGGACCGACTTGCTAGAGCACCCCGCTTCTGGCAGCGTCCATATAGAAAGGTGCTATGGGTTCCCGAAGCTGATCAGAAGGTCACGCTCCGCACCCTAACTGGAGTACATAGTTTGTACCAGTCATAAGGACCTACGTATCAAGACAAATCGTTTAAAATTTATTTAATTAAAGATTGTGGACACAGTGTGGAGAATAATTCAAATAAACTTACCCTGGTTTAGCAAACGTCACCAAGGATTAATGAAACTAACTTTGGTAAATGTCAATGAGCAAAATCACCTCGCAGCTCGAGAGATGTTACACGAAAGAGAGTTGGACAAAGTGAACTTGTCCTTTTATATTATTAATATGTCGTTTCTCGAAGATTCTGCATGCCAGTGATGACTTTGCAAAGTCTGTCGCCGAACAACATACAAAATCGCACAGACACGACATGCAGTGTCGAGTATGTGAACTTTAAAATCGGATTCTCCACACTGCGCCACGTACAAACGCTAGATGGCGTTAATTAAAAAAATTGAAATTAAATTTTCTGGCGTTACATAGTGAACCTGTCGTTCCTAACCATGCTACAGTTCGCGATTTTAGGGTCGCGGCGCGCGGGCTTAAGTAAGGTCTCCTGCACTAAGAAAATATCAATTTGATGGTCACGCAAAAAACCACAAACCTGATCCTGTTGATTTGCGAGACTGTAAGCGTTAAAAAATCCTATCGTTACGGATAGGGACTTTATTGTACTAATGTACACCATTGATTACTGGCGGAGTGAGGGGAGGAGGTACGTATTTAACGACGTGTATACGTCAGCGTATTCTTGCACAACGGCGATGAAGTGCTGTGCAGTGGAGGCTGCGCGGATGGCGTCACCCACAGCGTTAACGTGCTCAAAGTTGATCGACTGAAAAATGTTGCTAGAGCGTGATTGACGGACGCGGTCAGAGGGCTGGTCGCGGGGGAGGGACGTATCGTGGGGGCGGAACGAATCGCGGGGGAGGAAGTTGCAGCCGTGTTCGTGTACGGCAACGGCTCAGCCCAGGCCGAGACGCTGGGCACCGGCGCCGGCACGAAGCACTCAGCCTTCGGTACAGAGGGTGCCGTGGCTTTGATGTCAGGGCCCGAAGCTCGGAGGCGGTTTTGGCGCACGACGCGGCGATTTATTTTAGGGGCTCGGGGGCATCCACGGTAATTCGTGGGGTGACCCTGTGTTCGGCACAGGACGCAGCTAGGTGGTTACGTTGCGTTTTTTTGATCGCGAGTGCAAACAGTCGTGGCGTGATCGTCCAAACACTTGACGCATCGAGGATGCGCGTGACAATTACGGGAAGAGTGCCCGAACAACTGACAATTGTAGCACTGGCTCGGAGTGCCTTTTTTATGAGAGGTTTCCACGGTGATTCCGGAAAGCCTACAGACCGTCCGGACGTTAAAGATTTGCTTACCCTCGAGGATAGACTGGAGAGCGACGAGAACCATATTGTATGGCTCCCTCCCACCTCCTATGTGCATGCGGTGCACGGAGTTTACGGGTGAGCCTTGTTCGAGTAGGTCGGCCTTTACGAGTTCGGCATCTAACTCCATGGGGATGCCACGTATGACTGCATGGAGCTCACATTCTTCCTAGAGCGTATACGTATGATAAATAACTTATAAGCTCCTTTCGGAGGTAGCTTGAGAGGGCCCTATGGTCGTCGGGTGTCGTTACTTTTATCTGTATCCTGTTCGCGAGGTTACGAGCACTGACAAAATGTATGTTCTTGGCCTTAAGGGCCAGACGAGACTGAACCACACACTTCACTGTGCCACTGACCGACATAAGTGGCTACAAATTACAAAAAAGTCACAGCCGGGCGCTTCACGATGCTCAGCAATGAGCGATCGACTGAAGGAAGAGAAGGGAGATTAATAAATAAAAGTTTAAAAACACTAACAAAATTCGCTTTTATAGAAAATCCAACTAAAAAATAGAAAATAAATATTAATATTATAAATTTGAATTAAAAATAGTGTCAGAAAAAAATATTTTATTGTAAAAAAAGCGTGGGGTGCATGGTATCAGTAGTTATAAATATTCTATGAACAGATATGAGTAGAAGGGTTATTTTGATAATATCCTGAAAAGCACCCCCGCTTTTTTAACAATAAAATCATTTTTTCTTATTTGTTTTTTAGTTAAATCCAACTTTTTTTTTTATTTTTTTTTTTTTAATATTGAATTGTCATCGGTCCTTAATAAGTATACCTAATTTCGAGTTAATCTGACGTTTTGAAGGGGGTCAAAATCATGTTCAAAGATTCCGTTACAAACATACATACGTCTGAAGCTAATAAATAAAAGCGTATTAAAAATGAAGTTTTTTCGCCTGATGGATGACCCGAGAAACATCTCGTCAAGACGTTGCTGTTCTTAAAAATAAGGGATACGCCACTAAATATTAATTATAACAATTCGTAGGCTGTGGATAGTAGCTATTTCGTAAGTAACAATACTAATTGCTAATCTATCTATATATATTCAACATTTCCATTTAAAATTTTGTTCATTGGTAAAATTCCCTCAACACTTCGTGCACATATACCAAGACAAAAATTAAATTTCAACCACACATTATTTAAATATCAATGCCTAGGAAGGAGCAATGACTTATAGAAAATAAATGTCGTGAAAACTGAATACTTTATCGGATTAGTGAATAGCTCTGTATTAATGTAAAATTGTCTCTTAGCGTTATTGCCATTAATTTTCGATTAATGATGCACCGGTGTCTAACGTAATAGTAAAATTATGTAACTTCATATTTATTACAATTATTTATAGAATTTCAATTCGGCGACCGAGCCTGGCAGTAAAAGCTAATCAGTAATTGTACATGACGTGTTAATCAATATTATCACATACAAAATAATACAGATAACATTTACTTCCTACCATAATATGTATTTCACATAAAAAAGGATAATACATTATCTATACTAATATTATAAAGAGGAAAGATTTGTTTGTTTGTTTGTTTCGAATAGGCTCCGAAACTACTGGATCGATTTGAAAAATTATTTTTCCATTAGAAGCCGACATTGTCCCTGATGAACATAGGCTACTTTTTTTTAAATTTTTTTTATGTTATGTTTTTTGGTTTCATGTGTGTTTTAATGTTTCCGAAGCGAAGCGAGGGCGGGTCGCTATAATATTATAATTCCCTGAAACGACATAGTCTAATGCTATAATAATGGCTAATATTATGATCAGGCTCTGTGGTGTAGGAAACTAGGACCTGAAATCATCATCTTAATGATTCCATTTCCCATATCCATCTATGAGCAACTGGACTTCAATTATAAAGCAATCTAGAAAATGGTTGGCGGTCGATAACAAGTCATCTATGCTAATATAAAATATAAATCTTCAGTGGTTTTTACGGATCTTCCATTATAACTACTGAACCATGCATCCGATTGACTTGAAATTTGGTGTCCATGTAGAAAATACATGTACTTAATGGATAGGCTATTATTTATATGAAAGTTGGACTACCTACACCAGTTGCGGGGGCATTAATGATGAGAATCTTTGTGGGGGTGAGAAATTATAATGTTAATTTTAAATGCCCAGCGAAGCAGACGAGTACAGCTAGTCGTATTAAAAAATCACACGGTGCATCACAATGTACATTGGACTTTGTCCATATGTTTTCAAACTTCCATTTAGTCAGACTTAGTGGAAATCTGATTGAAAACTATACTAAAAATATCATCCCATTTGGCACAAAAAAAACCGTACTTATTTCAATGATAATTTTATATTTCAATTAACTGAAAAAATAATACAAATATACATATTATTTATAATAATTTTGTTCGTTGGTTTCTTCTTTAAAATTATTACGCATTGGACTGGATCCAGGAAGTAAAGCGGGAAACACGAACGTTGACGCCAGGGTAGCGACGGTCAGCGCAGTACTGTCCCCATGAGCAGACACCAACAAGGACATTGTTGTGGAGGAGAGGACCACCGGAGTCACCCTGGCACTGGTCGCGACCACCAACGTCCAAAACACCAGAGCACAACATGTTAGCGGTGATAGAACGGTTAATGGGTCTGTAACGTTGGGCGCAGGTATTCTGATTGATGGTCCAGACCTGGACGTGACGGAGCTGCTCCGAACCAGACCCTCCGAGCTGAAAATTGTGCATTATTAAATGATCACACTCTTCATTAATTGTATCTGTTTGATTGTGTTCGTTTAATGCTCAACAGCATACCGGGCAAAATAATTTTGTAAGCCGATAATAACATTATTTAACTTACCGAAGTAGCACCCCAACCAGCAGCCCAAACAGGTTGGTTATCAGCAAGATTGTAATTGGAACCAGCAATATTAACAGGACGAACGTTGTTGTTCAAAACTATGTTGGTATTACTGCGTAAGATGCAGAGGTCACTGTCAGCTGTTTGTCTGTTATAATTGGGATGATGGATAATTCTGTTCAATTGATGCACAACACCCCCACTGTTGGCCCAGGTGGAACCAACACGAAGACGCCATGCACCCGTTTGATCACCGCTGAAACAATAATATTATTTACCTCGTAAAACTTTCTTTCAAGCCTGGAGGAAGGAGAAAAATGGAGGTGGCAGTACTTTCTGTGATAATTCCTTCAGAATAATAATGTGTATTTACTTTTAAATTATAAAAAAAAAGACAGAAAAATCAGAAAGTTTCGACTTACAATGTGCAATGAGCAGCGGAAAGAACAGATCTCTGGTTAAGAAGGTTTCCACCGCAAGCCTGCCACCACTGACTCCAATTCCTTGTAAACAACAGAGAAACAATACCGGGGTACCGGTCAATGGTGGTTGTCGAGCCACCAATAATCCTTTGGGGGTTTGTTGGAACAGCTGAAACAAAAATAATCATTTAAATTAAATGTATCAATAAGAAATACTTAAACGTCGTCTCTCGCGTTCGTACTTTATGATTGATGGTATTAATGAAGTTAAGAGACGTTAGAAAATAAAAAAACTAAAAATAAATTAATTAGATGGAATAATAAAGCTGTGAACTGTTCAGGCTTATTAAATAAATTTTGTTCCAACTGTGAGCCATTGTTTTCAAAACTCAGCAAATGAAATCTCATGTTGTAAATTTTATTAGATTTCGTGGCCTGTAAGGTAAAGACGTCTGGTGCATTCGTATCTAGCATGTCTAGCGATGCACCGATATTCCGATCCCGCTGAAAAGTACCATTTTTTTAATGAAATAGTACATGCTTAACAAATGTTGACGATTGACTTCCACGGTCAATGAATAACATCGTGTAATAAAAATGAAATCCGATTATACTTTTTTTTCTTTTTATTGATGCACAAAACAAATTACAACCATAGAAATTATAAGTTTAAATGTTTAACATAACAATCTGGATTGCAATTCGAGACAGGTGCATACAGAAAAAAAATTAAGAACTGAACCGATGCCTAAATACCATGTATAACATACGCTGTTGCTACTTGCCAACTCATTATATTGTCGTGCCATTCTAACAATGGGATTAAAGTATGAGATGTTATTTTTGTGAAATTCAAGTGCTAAAAGATTAGTGCGATGTGATCAACGCGCAGTGTATCTGGTATTAAAAGATATTTGCGAAATTAACTCACTTGAATTTATTATGTAATGTGTGATTTTGTACAAATAGACTAAATCAAAGTGTTTACGACGAAGAGATAAAGAATCAATTTTGAATTGGGCTAATCTATGTTCATAATTAAGATTATTTCGACCTGGTTTCAAGCGGTAAGCTAATATCCTGAGACATTTTTTCTGGACTCTTTGTCATCTACCTATTTATAATACGGATATTATACGATTACTGATGGAAGGAAGTCTTGTGAGACCGCAAGGGTAAGTACGACCACTCCGCTTATTTCTGCCGTGAAGCAGTAATGCGTTTCGGTTTAAAGGGGGGGGGCAACTGTTGTAACTGTAAAAACTGAGTCCTTGGAATTCATGTCTCGAGGCGGGTGGCGGCATTTACGTTGTAGATGTCTATGAGCTCCGATAACTTATTTAACACAAGGAAGGCCGTGAGCTCGTCCACTTATGTAAGCAATAAAAAAATATAAATAATCGTATAATCTATAGCTTTTTCTAGCCAGCGCTATAGCGCTTATAGCGCTGACACTCTGTTTGACGGTATGTTACCATAGTAGTACAACACATCTCGGCGTCATAGCGCGCCGTCAGTTTAGCGCCCTGACGCGCGCTAATTACGCGTTCTGTTTGACGAAGCCTTTAGAACTTATATCTATATGTCGGTGGCGCATTTACGTTGTAGATGTCTATGGGCTCCAGTAACCACTTAACATCAGGTGGGCTGTGAGCTCGTCCACCCATCTAAGCAATAAAAAAAAAGTCGCAACCATAATGGTGGCACTTGACCGTCAGCTCAGCTCCGACCCGGTACAGGAACTCACCGAAGCAACCATGCCCAATGAGCACCTGCGTGAGCCGGAAAGTGCGGGGTCCTCTCTCACGATTCACTTAATTCACAAGGACCGGGCGAATTGCCTCGGCGGCCCTACGACCAGCCGAAGGATCAGCCAGCCACCTGGACTATAACTCCAACCCGGACCGCCGAGATTGGGCACTCCGCGCTCTGACCAGACTGGAGCTAGGACACGCGATGCCCCGGGCACAAAGGTCCCACCACTGATAGTCAGCGGCGAGCGCCTCTACCTCCAGGACAAACGGCGACATCCCACCAGTCACACGCCGCCTCGAACGAGATGGTGCGATAACCACAGATGACCCTGACCGCGATGGTGCGTTGTGGCCGTTGCAGCAGCTTCGCTACCCCAGAAACTGGCCCCACATGGACGCCCCATATAAGTCCATTGATCGCACCCCTGTATAGAGATGGCGCGTCGCCTGGTCAGGCCGCCCAACGTTGGGCAGAAACTGGCTTAACGCGTCGGCCACCCCCAACAAACGAGGGAGCAGGTTCTGAAATTGAGCGCGGAAGGTCCAACGACTATCCAGAATGAGGCCGAGGTACTTCAACTGCACCTTGACCCCGATACCGACGCCTCTAACCACGATATGGGCATCGACAGGGCACTGTTTGGGGCCTGTGGCCTTGGATATGCTAGCACATGGCCTCGGATATACTAAGCGCTACGTCGAGGCCCAATCCCCTGATTTTGTCAACGAAATGCGCCACCCACGTCAACCAGCCCACGTCTTTACGGATCCATCAGATCCAATAACACTTGCACTAGACGCCTTCAGCTCTAACGCTAAGACCAGGCTTAGCGACCCCGGTAATCCTACTGGTTGAACTCGACAAAGAGTTCGACGTGCAACCTAACCAAAAAACATAAGCCCGCTGAGTTTCTCGCCGAATCTTCTCAGCGGGTCGCGATTCCGATTCAGTAGTAAATTAATTTTTGAGATGTTAAGTCTCCTTTGGAGGTGTTCGGGCAGCTCTTAGCAAATCCCACCCCTCCTGGCTGAGCCTTTACTCGCCTACCTGTCCTAGTGAAACTGGAAAGGCCTATGGGACACTAGTTATCCCTCATTTAAAAAAAAAACAGAGTGCCCGCCTACAAATAATAGTATAGTAAGTGTTACTCATTGGGCGGAGCCCGTTTTTACTTAACATTTTTGTTTTTTGTTTTTAAGTTTTCGTGCCACATCTTTTTCGTCCAATACCTGCATCTCATTATTTAATTACTTTCATGTGGAAGTCTCTTCTACAGCGGTTACTTAGGTGGGAATAAGTAGTGGGCAAAAACCCGTAATCTTTTTATTTAATTTGGTAGTTATATTATTTTTAATTATTTAATGCTCAAAATACGAATTCCAAATGCCTTTATTATAATTTTCCTCAGCACTTCTTTGTCCGTGTAAAATAGAAAAGACCTGAGGTATTTTAAGTTTGGTAAGCTTACGATAATGTTATTAGATTTTTCGTTTTTTATATTGACTTCTAAACTAGCTTTTCTGCTTACTTAGCACAATAACTCTGTTATTATTTGAATCATAATTTAACCTGTCTTCACGGTTTAATCTTGCGTTTATTAATTTCAGTAATTTGACGCTAGTTAACTCACTATTCAGGTTTCAACGAATTTACAAACTTTCTTTCTTTCTATTTAATTAATACCAACTGCCTGACCTCAAAATATTGTTCTTTCTGTATAAAAGGACGTAAATGTCAATAAATTATCCATAAAAAAATTGACGATATTGTCACATATCGACCAACCTTAGTTCTCCATGACAAGTAAAACTGCAGTAAATGCGCGATTAAAATAACAAATGCGAGACTAAGCTTCGAAGGTAGTTAGTCTAGTCCAATAAGCGAAACCCAAAGGAACTAATAATATCAACTGAATTTTACCAAATCTTCGGACAGTAAGACTACGTGTCAATTTAGTATAGTTTGTAAGCTACGTAGTTGGAGGCTCAATGTTTTACAAATTAATCTTTCTAAAGATTTTTGTAGGCTTTGGCCTGTATTATGAAACTATATAAAAAACATTTGCGAATTCTAAGTGCAGGATATAAGTACAAAAAGGGAGTTGTACCTTTTTGAATTATTGATACTATTCTTAAAAAAAATACAGCCCTACAGTGTGAATACGGTAACACTTATAAAAGCTTAGGTAAAATAATCCGTGAAAATTAAAATAAAAGAACATACCTGCCACAGCAGCCAGACCAAGGGCCAACAAAATGATGATAGAATTCATTGTGCCTAACAAACACACTGAAACAAAATTTGAGGCTTCCTCATATTTATATTCCTGCAATCCTGCATTGTCACTGTACATAAATAAATGATATAAATATATGATGATTCAAATGCTATCTCCTAATTTTTTTATTCGATAATGAATCACTAATGATTAACAGATAATTATTTTACTTTCCAAAGTGGCTATCAATATTATATAATATTATACATATTATACATTTCAAAAGAAAGTTCACATTTGTTTTGGGTATTGCGTGAATCCAACTATTCTGAGGGGCGCGGGGGGGATATCAATCGGTAGCCTGGCTTTTGGGAATTCTGTCCCTATGGAGCGTTTTTCGGGAGCGGACCGTGCGTTGTGCGTACGCGGGTTTATAAAAACGATAATTCAGCGACTATAGCGCGTACAACATTCTGCAGCATTCGACATATTCGTCGTCACTTGAATGATGCGCCAACCACTCGACTCGACGAGAAGTTTAAAGAGAGCGGTTTAACACTGGAAAAACCGAAACCCGGGCGTCTAAGATCTTTGAGAACGGTCGAAAACGTAGACAGTGTCGCCCAGTCTATTCCGGACGATCCAAACCTTCGGTTCGGAACCTTTCAGGTCAGAAGCGTGCTGTGGCCTTAAACGTGCACATGTCGTCGTTATGCCGCATTTTGCATAAAGATTTAAAACTGCACCCGTACAAAATTCAGTTGGCGCAAGAATTCTGGTCAGGATACTGGTCAGAGGTCAAATTTTTCCTGGCAAATTGATCTCCAGGAGAGGTGACATAAGTTGGCCTCCACGCCTCCCGATTTTACACCTATGGACTTTTTCCTGTGGGGTTATTGCAAATCCAAAGCTTACGCCAAAAAACCGACTTCCCTGGCACAATTAAAAGGAAATATCCGTCACAAAAGTGCAGCCATCACGGAAAACACCTGCCGAGCCGACATAAGCTAATTTAGTGCTCGATTATATGAATGCCGCAAACGCAACGGTTTACATTTGGACGATTTCATTTTTAAAACATAAATTCCCAAACAGTGTATTTTAATATGTAATAAACATATTTTCAATAAATTCCTTACTTTTTTTAAATTATAGTTTTAAATATGACATTTCTTTTGAGACACCTTGTATAACAATAATTATCGAGCTATTGAAGCTATCGAAGTAGAAGCGTATATATAAGCTTATCTGTGAATCGATACTTCTTGTTCTATAATATTGATATCCACTTTAGATTAGAGAGAAAAGATCTCTTCTCCTCCTTGCGTCGATAATCCTCAATGCTGAGGGTCGTGGCTTCCTCTAATAAATTTCTCCTGGATTATACAAGACAAGTATTATATACAAGACCGTACAACTTGTAATTGTACTTATTAATAGGTTGGGGAAAAAGTCTTTTCGCATTATAATATGTATGAACTTGTAATAAAATCTCTTTGGTCATATTATTTGTATCTGGCAGGTTTTGGTATCATTAAAAGTTTAAATTTTAAAGAAGATAATTCCTAATTCAAATTAGGAAAATGTGTTATTTTTATTTATTTTTCGTACTGTCAAGATGAGTAAATCTAATGAAGAAATTCGATACATTTTAAAATTTTAATATAAAGAAGGTAAAAATGCAACGCAAGCCTCGAAAAAAATTTGCGATGTTTATGGACCGGACCTAGTGCAGTGTCAGTGAGAGTAGCACAAATTTGGTTTAAACGTTTTCAATCCGGCAATTTTGATGTCAAAGATGCACGTCGCTCTGATCGCCCTATTACGGATAAAATGGATGCCATTTTCGAAAAAGTGGAGCAAGATCGGCATATCAGTAGTTACGACGTAGCTGAAGAACTGGGAATTGACCACAAAACCGTTTTGGCGCATTTGAAAAAAACTGGGTACACAAAAAACCTCGATATTTGGCTACCTCACGAGCTCACTGAAAGAAACCTAATGAACCTTGCGCTCATTTGTGATTCTTTATTACGACGTTTATTACGATTACGTTTTTCGATCAATTTATTCATCGTATTTTTTCATTTTTATTTTAATCTATCAAAATATCTTCCAGTTTTACCATATTCACTACCATTAATTGATCATATGTGTTTTCTAAACTATCTGCTTCCATTTTTTGTTGCCCTAGGGCCTTCACTGATTAGTTAGATTAGGGGTCCCGACTTGGTGGTGCGCCGCCTGTAAATGGAGGTGCCGCGGTCCATGACCCTTCATGGGGCACTGATCTGATGTCGCACCTGGACTCGATAAAAGGTAGCACCACTCCGATGTGCGCAGCGCGCGATGGTAGTCAGAACGATCCGTGGATACCACCCCATTTTCTTCGAGACGGCGTGCGTGTTCCACGCGCTACCCGTCGGGGCCAGGAGGTGGAGGCGCTCATCGCTGATAACGTGTGTCATAGCGACCTCCTCTCTGGGGATAATGGTGCCTGGCGAAGGAGTGAACGTTCTATAAAAAACACTTCTTAATATTATTAAAAGTTTTAATTCAGTTAAACGCAATCCGTTAAACAGATTTGGAGAAAATTTCATTTCTGGAAAAGTTTTTACACGGTTGACAATAAGGGAGGGCATAAGCTAATTAAGTGTGAAGACGCTATAATCCAACTACTCTGAGCAGAGACGAAGGTGTAATACTGCCTCTAAGCTCTTCAAAATTGGGTTATTGCAGTATTTGTTTAAAGTACTTTATGTTACTAGATCTTATAACGTCGCTTGGCAATTCGATCAATAAAAAAATTCTAATTTTATATAATAACTACATTTTAGCAATTTATATAGGTCATAAGGTTGTCTACCTTTAAATACATAAGCGGACAAAGAGATATTTAGCTGGATTGTTTGCAACATACATATTGTAAATATTTGAATCTTTAAATGCGCTGAAAACATTAAAAATTGTGTGACAAAAAGATAGCGATCAGATAGCAATCAACAGAGATTATCAAAATTTCGTACAATGACGCCAGTCATGTGAGCTCTAATTTATCAATCCAAGTACCTGGAATATACCAATTTGTAACTTAAATCAGATCACGTAATTACTAATTAACATAATTGTAAATATACATAAACATCACTTGTTATTTGGTATATAATATGCAAGTATTCTTTATGTACTTATAATTTCTTCTTTTTGTCTGTTGTTTCTTCTCTGTCGGCACTTGAGCTATTTAGTTGGCAAGCACGTTACATTAACAACTCGCAAGGGTAGATTTTTTTTTATTGCCTTTGTAGGCCGACGGGCATACGGCCCACCTGATGGTGAGTGGTTACCGTCGCCCATGGACTTCAGCAATGCCAGGGGCAGAGCCAAGCCGCTGCCTAAAAATACTGTCCTGATAATACTGTCATGCCAATTTCTGCCATTGTGAATGGTTTTACTGGCCGCACACACTCTGGGATTGTTTGCATCCGTAATCTGGATACCTAAGTGATCGTATGGTCACCGTATAGTATAATCGAGAGACACTCATTTGCGTCTTCAACACTGTCACGATTAACTAAATTTTCTTTAACGTACTAATGTAATCATTGCACACCTAATACGTCCTCCACGACCAACAATCATGATTTTCGGATTTTGAATAGTCTACGCGTTATTTTTGGGCCTATGATGCTTAATCGAAGATGCGGTTTTAAGAAACTAACATAAATGTTTAAATACAGATAATAGAGGAATAAAAATTACAAGAATAAAACAAGATTTCTTTGTTATTCAAGGACGCACAGGTCGTTTACCGTCTGTAAATAGACGCAATTGTCTGAAGTATCCTATGTTTGTATTTGTTTATTCAAGATTCTTGATAAGAAAGATATTTTATGGATTGATCGTGATCCCTTTCATCTTCAGATCAGTACTGATATTACTTCGTGAAAGACCGTCTGTAAAAGTGTTCTTAGACAGTTTTTAAAAAATGTCTCAAGAAAATGGTGACAGAAGCTGCGACGAAAACACTCTCCTGAGTCCAGATTGTGCAGCACAAATAGGTATGGCTGCACATGATATTCTACTTATCAGACTACTGGAGATAGATTTTGAATGCATACAATAAGCTCAGTGTACGATCATAACGGATTTATTATGGACCCTTTTCCCTTTTTAAAGTATGAAAAAGTGTACCCAATGATTTTGTTATTATTTTTACTATTCACTTCTATTTGTAATTCTAATTCTATTTCTAATAACTAATAACCTGGTGGTAGGACCTCTTTTCAGTCCGCACGGGTAGGTACCACCACCCTGTCTATTTCTGCCGTGAAGAAGTAATGCGTTTCGGTTTGAAGGATGGGGCAACCGTTGTAACTATACTTGAGACCTTAGAACTTATATCTCAAGGTGGGTAGCGTTGTAGACAGATGTCTATGGGCTCCAGTAACCACCACTTAACACCGGGTGGGCTGTGAGCTCGATCAGCCATCTAATCATTAAACAATAATAATAATAATCACCAGTATGGACACAATTTTATTAATTGTTTACGTATGTTTTTTACACGACATACAGCTACTTAATAAATAAATGTATGATACATGTATGCGTCGAAATAACAAAGTTTCATTTGCTACACTCTCGGGTGATGAAGGAAATGAAATGCGATAACATGCAGATACTTATTGCTGATCATCTAGTTCATTGAACATTAAACATAACTTATCATGATCAAGTGAACATGTTACCTATTAAACTCATGTATAATTTATCAGATGAGATTATTGAGCGAGTCGAGTTCAGGATCCCGATGAGCATCCTTTGTGGTGTGCCGACATTATCAGTCACATGATCTGTGTTCATGATAATGGATAACCTACTTTTAACTAATATATATATGATTTCTTCACCCTATGACCAACAGTTTAGTGTGTTGTTTATTTTTGTGATAACAATGCGTTTGCTGTCGGGACAAGATAAAGACGGAGGAGCTTCTGAGGCGTTTATGAGAGGTACTTAAATATAACTATACCTAAGTAGTATTTTTACTACTGTCATCGAAGACGGGCTTCTGCTAACTGATCTTTAGTCTTCACCGTCACGCGTGGACATCGGTAATACCAGCCAAGCAGCCGCCGAAGACTGTGGTGAGATCACATAGCATTTCGAAAACAATGAATAGGCGATAAGTATGAGCTCTTGTAACTTATCTTGCAAGGGAAGATCCAGGATAACGTGTGGGCCGATAAGCGTCACATATCCTGGCTTAGATATGTAGGCTAGTTGTACAACCAGAATTCACTTGTCCACGCTGAAGTCTTAATGTCTACCAACATCCGATAGAGAATGGCAGTATAAGAAGAACAACATAAGTGAAACTTACAATAATTATAGCATCATAACTGATGCCAAGTGAGCCGGCAACTGACCTTCCTACCTATTTCAACCGCGAAGTAGCTTTCCGATTTAAATCATACGTATCAACCTTGCGTATCAAGGTCGTCGATAGTATTCGCGTTATGATGTTTGTCGCCATAACACTTAACATTAAGCCAATCGTGAGTAAAATAGCACTTGAAAAAGAAATAAAAAATTGGTTTGGAAACAATGGTTTTGTTATATTTTCTTTGAGTTAATTATGTAATCTTAAGTTTTCAAGAAAAAAAAGCAAATTCAGGCATTCGTTTCTCCGTGAAGCTATATAAATATTGGTTAAGATAAATAAAAATTGGCGAAGTGAAGTCGGGTACACATAGTCGCTAAGTATGTAATGACTTTAATAAGTCCATAGGCGACGGTAACCACTCACCATCAGGTGGGCCGTATGCTCGTCTGCCTACAAGGGCAATAAAAAAAACTTAAAAAATTTATATTCGATGTATAGCTTTTACTATACATTGAAATACATACAGACTATATACAGACTTGGTATAACTGGTAAACACAATTAATATATATATATACCTGATAACCAATCACGCTTTTAACAGATTTTAACATTAACATACAGACTTCAAAGAAATTTTCAGGAAATCCTCTCTCCCGAAAATTCCTTTTAAGTTGGCCCAATCTTATTGGAATCTATAATACATAAAAACTCGTCGACATTTATCCTACTAATATTATAAACGTGAAAGTTTTTAAGAATAAATGGATGTATATTTGTTACTCTTTCACCCATAAACTACTGAAATTTTTTTGATGAAACTTTACAATAATATAGGTTACCAATCAGAATAACACATAGGTTATAATTTATACCGCCCTCGCTTCGCTTCGGAAACATTAAAACAAACATGAAACAAAAAATAATAATAAAAAAAGTAGCCTATGTTCATCAGGGACAATGTCGGCTTCTAATGGAAAAAGAATTTTTCAAATCGGTCCAGTAGTTTCGGAGCCTATTCGAAACAAACAAACAAACAAATCTTTCCTCTTTATAATATTATATTATATAATATTATTAGTATTAGTATTAGTATTAGTATAGATAAAATGTGAATTATCCATAATAATACGTGTCCAGTAAATACGAAAAGAATCTGCTATATGCGAAGTATTCTAGCGTGCGCCGCAAAACCGATGAAGTTACACATATATATGTAATGTAAAATGGAAATTTTTATCCTAGAAAGTCTTACAAAAAATCTCGTAACAGCATATATTTATCTTACTATACATACAATAAAAATTGATAATTTATTTCTAACGGACAATTGGTAGTAAATTAATCCTTATATTAAAATAAATACTTTTATCGCATCTGGTATTTAAAGTAGATAAACTTTGTCTTTTACACTACATCATTTGGACAAATATTTGAATAGTTATATGACTATAAACAACCGAGTGCCCGATATCATGAAAGATGAAGATAGAAAATTCAATAAGATTATTAATAAATTACAGTTCCCGAAGCGAAGCAAGATCGGGTAGCTAGTATACTATATTTTTTTATTTAATAGGCATATTTATTCGTGGTTTCACTGTTTGTAGGCCGCATTGTATCTCAGCATAATGAATTTGATTGCAATTTGCTGAACTGCCACTACGTTCTCACCTATACCCACGTCTATGGATTCTGGTAACCTCGTATCAACAGGTGGACCATCATCGGTTTCTGCGAAAGGGGGGGGGGGTGTGCACATATAAACCACAATAAAACTGTGGCATAGCTAAAAATCATAATATCATGTTTTAAATTTTGATTACATTACAAGAAATACGAGGAGATATAGTATAGTCATTGGCTTATGCTGTTGATAAAGAACAAAAATATTCATATATACATATCACACTTATTGATCTTCACAAAGCGATAGCATTAACTTATCGATTGAAATTACAACAGGAATTATGCTGATATAAAAAAAAAACTATTAATCAATAATCCAACAAGTCGAACTCGGCAAAGAGTTCGACGTGCAGTCTAACCCATGCATCAGCCCGCTAAATTACTCGCCGGATCTTTTATGCGAGTCGCGATTCCCATCCTGTAATAGGTTCATGCGCGAAGCAGCTGCTCTTGAGTTGTTAGGTCTCCTTCGGAGGATCGCTCGGGCGGTTATTAGCTAATCCTGGCTGAGCCTTTGCTCGCCTACTAAGGCCTCCGGGCCACCACTAATCCTTCAACCATAAAAAAAAATAATTACAGCTTTGATAGTAATGTCGAAAAGATTCATATCTTATCTATGACGAAAATAATTTTCAGTTACACACAGAATATCACAATTGCATTCAAATGATGGATTAATTTTATTATCGGTGTTAAGCTACTGTACTTGTATTGTAATGAGGTCGTGCGATCAATTCAAAAAAACTACTATACGTTTCCGTGATAAATATTGAAGAAACTAAAATATCCGTGGTTTAATAAACAAAGAAAACAACAAAACAAACAAAAACAAATAAACAAAGGGTACTCAATGTAATGTGCTAAAAAGACAAATCTGGCGTAGCAATTTTTCAAAATAATGATATACCTACCTCCCTCCCTGATGGTAGTAGGTATTGTGGAGCGCACACGGATATATAAGGTAGACAGTATCCGGCTTATTTCCGCTGCGAAACAATACATTATATTTGAAAGGTAGAACACACATACATATTATATATATTACTACCTAAACAGGTGTGGCGATAACTATCATACAACATACATATTTGACAGATGCCTGAATCTCGCTTACGACATTTTCAAGATAAGCTTGCATATACAAGTTCCGAACAACAACAGACGGACCGTCGGTCTACCGAGCAATATCACCCGCTCGTTAAAAGATCTTCCCTGTGACGTATACTTACACTGGTAAGTAACCATTACACGTCATTACGGATCCTCCCGATCCATTAACGGTGCTTTTAGGTACCACAAGCACCAGTCACCGTTCTCGTCGAACCCGTCGCTTGCGACGAAGGGCTCGACGAGCGAATTAACCTATAGTCACAGCCCACTGAGTTTCTCGCCGGATTTTTCTCAGTAAGTCGCGTTTCCCACCAAAAAAAAACGTAACCAAGAGAACTATACTAATACTATAAAGAGGAAAGATTTGTTTGTTTGTTTGTTTCGAATAGGCTCCGAAACTACTGAACCGATTTGAAAAATTCTTTTTCCATTAGAAGCCGACATTGTCCCTGATGAACATAGGCTACTTTTTTTATTTATTTTTTATTTATTTTTTTGGTTTCATGTGTGTTTTAATGTTTCCGAAGCGAAGCGAGGGCGGGTCGCTAGTATATTATATAATTTTGTGTATCAAAACAATTACTCGTACTAGGTAGTCGTTTCTCAAGAACGCAAAGCAAACGTTAGCTAGTTACTCCGTATGGTCGGGGCTGCGACGGCTGCCCTTGTGATCTCTCTCCTAAGATGACCTGGGGGAATTTGCTCTAACCAGTTGCGTGCGTTCCTCTCGCTCTTTCTGAATTGTTCCTCGGTGCGGGAAAATAACAGTGCGGTTGTTTAGTAGATCAAACTCTTTTCCACATACCACGCTCCAGCCCTGACACGTCGACTGAATAACCAATGACCAAAAAATGAAGATAGGTAGGAAGGTGAACTTATCGAATGAGAATATCGATAATATCGATAACGAATAATTATGATAGATTGACTATTTACTATTACTATTACTTTTAACTATTTACTATTTAATCCTGAAAAGCATCTAAGCGGGTCGACGACAAATTCAATTTAATTCACATAGACTGCCAACAGGAAATACAGAAGAACGCGCTTCATTTGAAACGTTATATGAGAAAAAGACATACAATATTAATTCCGTTTGTCAGTTTCAAAATATACAAAATATATATAGCAATTATCGCATTTCACTGTGTAGTATTATCACCAGTTGGTTGTCGTATCCTAAAGAATGAGACGCCCGTTGCATTTATATCTAGCAATGCGACTGTGCCGGTGTTCGCGAATCACACTGGCACGCTGGTACCAATTATTCTAATGAAATACGTACTTAGCAAATGTTCATGATTGACTTCCATGGTGAAGGAATAACATCGTGTAATATAAATCGAATCTGCAAAAAATATAATTTGAAAAATTACTGGTGGCAGGACGTCTTGTGAGCCCGCACGGGTAGGCACCACCATCCTGCGTATTTCTGCCGCGAGGAATTAATACGTTTCAGTTTGAAGGGTGGGGCAGCCGCCATACTGTTACAACTGAGACCTTAGAACTCTTGTCAGCCATCTAACAAATAAAAAATATACATTTAAGAAAATAATCTATTTAAAAAAAAAGTCAATATAATTTAATTAGGTCAGAATTACCCAAAATGCATAGCTAATAATTTCAATGACGCTTTTAACTGAGGTTCATCGAAGCATAATAATCATCAGAACTAACGCACATCCAGGATGAGCGTTTGAATACACGCACACATATTCACGTTGGGTTGCGTTATGACGTCATTACGGAGAGAGACAGCGCATGCGAATATGAATTGCGAGGAAAAAGAGAAAATATAGGCCAAGCGGCGACCTACCTCTGGGTCGTTTCAGTAGCACGGTAGCTTCTCGTAATAAGGTCGTTCGGAAACTGTATAGGGGTTCGAATTATGTCTATTGTACTACACATCTCGCTCTGATTGTAGTTTAGCCCTATTTTACAAAAAAAGAAAGCAGAAATTAAATTCCAAGCATGAAATGATGGACGAGTCATTTTTGGGCACTGTAACAATGTTAATTTTTAAACGTTTAGAAACTCTTTTTTAATTTGTCTTTGAAGGTATCGAAATAAAGTACAAGATAAAAAAACATGAATTTTCTTATCTAAGTTATGGATATCATATATCAATAAGTTGTTTGTCGACGCTGATCTATCGTCACAACATTATATCAGCTAAGGAAAATGTAATTCAAACTATTTTATCTAATAATACGTAATTTTAATTTGATTTTATTAAAATTCCTAACAATTGTTTTCAAATATCACTATCAAAAACATTAAAAGAGAACTGGACACAGATAACCAAATAGTTTGAAAACTAATACTAGTCTGAATACTACTTGCGGTAGGCAGCGGCTTGGCTCTGCCCCTGGCATTGCTGAAGTCCATGGGCGACGGTAACCACTCACCATCAGGTGGGCTGTATGCTCGTCTGCCTACAAAGGCAAAAAAAAAAACAATTATTACATGCTATACTGTTCTATTAGTCTTTTTTTTTATTTTTATAACTTCAAATATGTATTTTTAAAAATTAGGAAATTTTAACATTTATTCACGTTCAGTCTTTAAATTCCTTTCGTCTGTAATGTTTGTTGGTACAATTGAATTGCCCATACTACATCAGATTGTCATTAACATAATCTATTGGTAGAAATAACGCAGTAGTAAACTTTCACCGACTCGATGATGCAGGAGTTAGCGCCTCTGACTGTTGCGCCGAGGGTTTGATTCCCACAACGGGGAAACATTGTGTGATGAATACGTTTGTTGGCTCTTTGTCTAGGTGCTTATGATCTATCTACGTGGCGCGCGCATGTATGTGTATATATTATATAAGGTCGGAGATGGTCATTACTTTGGTAGCTAAATGACTCGCAGTACGATTCCCGATCGTCGGAACTCGGCTAACTTCGTGCTACGACAGAGCCTAGCTGATGGAGGCGCGTAGACGCTACCACACTTACCAACCTGCCTTCTTGGAGAGCGTTGCCTTCGTCCTAAGAACTGTCATTCGTTTTCGTTTGCTAACGTCAAGAGAATTTTTTTAAATTGTTCTAAGATAAGGATCGTGATTAGTGTACGTCAGTCTCTAGTACCCATAACACACAGAATCCTAAATTGAAGTCAGATGACCTTGCGTGATTTGCTCCCAGCTATTTGTTATTATTATTAAAAAAAACTTAAGCAAGGAAATCAAAACGTGAACGTCTAGTTTTAAGCCCTTTTCTTTACCTTTTTTGTACATGGTGTTTTTTTTTTCAAAAATTTTGAAACTTTTCTGCAAAATATGTTATAATAAGCTCAGCACCAAAAGCATTAAGAATAGTGTCAAATTTTTATTTACAGTGCAACCAATTTTTTTACTTCTTCTTCTTCTTCCAGTGCCTCTTCAATCCTGAAGGTTGGCCGTTAGCTTTCTGTATTCCTTTCTGTCAGCAGCCAGCCGGAACAGCTGTTCGACGGAGGCAATGCCGGTCCACTCCCGGACATTCCGGAGCCATGACTTTTTTCTTCGCCCAGCACGTCTCTTTCCGTCCACTTTGCCCATAATTATCAGCTGCAGTAGCATGTATCGATCGTTCCTGAGCACGTGGCCGAGATACTCTATCTTGCGCTTTTCGATAGCAGGCAGCATTTTCCGGGACATATGAACGCGCTGAAGTACGGTTTCGTTCCTGACCCTCTGCGTCCAACTAATGCGTAACATGCGACGGTAGCACCATCTTTTTACGGTTTTTCGATTTCACTCAAGACTGTTTAGTATTTCAGAAATAAAAATAGCCCAAGACATTATTTCAGAAGTTCTTCGCCTGCTAAGAAAATTCCCGTCAGAATCAGTTTACCTCTTTCAACGACTAAACAGAAGAGACAGACTTATAAAATAGTTTTAGATGCTTGTTATAAAATGATTATTGAATCAAAATTACACTTATACATAATAACCTAAAAAAAACTTTGTTTTAAAATCAATGGTGTATTTATTTTCTTTATTGCTTTAATAGTTTTTACTTAAATTAGGTAGAAGTAGGTAGTAGGTAACTGCGAAAGGAAACATGATCAAAATTTTCATTACAACAATACTTAAATGTACAATTAAATACTTAATAAAAGTACTTTTATCTCATTGGTTCTCTAGATTATGTAGTGTTATTGTTGTAAAAAAAGATGTGTGGTGTCGTGGGACACCGGATAGGAACGAATGTCTTTATAATAAAAATATTAATTTTAAGTTCTATTCGAGGTACAAAGAAATAAAACTGGAGGTTTCGCAACAAACCACGGTTATTCGGTAACGTACGAACTTATGGTACACTTCATTCACGGTTGTTTGTATAAGAGTTAGTTTATTGCGCAAACGAACGCTCTGAGATCGTGGTCAATGAATGATAAAAAATATGTTATTTTTTTTGTACTTTATTACCAAGTTATGTCGTACACTGTGTGCATTGCTAATAAAAATCTTACGTTACGGACGTTTTTTCCCGGTTAGAGTACCCCTCCGCATCGTCCCATAAGGAGCTTCGTTTCAAAAAAACTATGAATCAAGTAGATCAATCAATCAACACAAGTAGATATTTCAAATTCATAGTATTGGAAAAACCCTGCGCTGTTTTGGTAAATGAAAATTAACAGACAGATTAATTATTTATCGCCAATTATCACTTTGTTATCTTCGTTATAGATAGCTCCGATAAAAAATACAGAAAACCCATGAGCAGAAAAGATTAATGTTATCTAAAGTATCAAGTGGTCATAAATAGCGTCGAGATAATACGATTATTTTGTCATTTAAATATTAATTTTGCCAATAATTCATTCAATTATAAAAGTAAAAAACTTTTTAGATACGGTATTTGTTATTAACTGATACAATGCACTTTGCTCTTTCATTTTATTAAAATTTCAACTAAATTTGCCAACTATACCGATTTTTTTCCTCTAGACATTTTTCTTAGGTTTATTCGGACTTCGGGATATATGTATGTAACATTCTAATAATGCATAAGTATCTGTAATATGTACTTAAAGAATAAGTAATGTGTACAGCTTCGATGTGCGAGATAGCCGTCACCCAATCTAATTGAGACTTACCTCATTTATTTATTATTATTAATGAATGAAAAGTAAACATGCTCACGGTCGACCTGCGGAGGGGTTACTGGAACCCATATGCCTCACAACATAAATCTTGCCATCCATATTGAGATTGAAGCCTATACCTCAATTAGACATACAATGACTGTCCTACTCTTCAAACGAGACCGTAAAGCTAGCTATTTTTTTTTATTGCTTAGATGGGTGGACGAACTCACAGCCTACCTGGTGTTAAATGGTTGCTGGAGCCCATAGACATCCACAACGTAAATGCGCCACCCACCTTGAGATATAAGTTCTAAGGGTCTCAACATAGTTACAACGGCTGCCCCACCCTTCAAACCGAAACGCATTACTGCTTCACGGCAGAAATAGGCAGGGCGGTGGTACCCACCCGCGAGGGCTCACAAGAGGTCCTGCCACCAGTAATTACGCAAATTATAATTTTGCGGGTTTGATTTTTATTACACAATGTTATTCCTTCACCGTGGAAGTCAATCGTGAACAATTGTTAAGTACGTATTTCATTAGAAAAATTGGTACCCGCCTGCGGGATTCGAACACCGTTGCATCGCTATATACGAATGCACCAGACGTCTTATCCGTTAGGCCACGACGACTTAAATATGTTCGCGTCAAAATATGTTTTTTTTTCCTACCTAAGCTGATAACCTTGAGAGGCTATTTCAGCGTAACCTTAACTAATAGGTGAGCTCGCGGGGCTCAAACCTGATGACGTTGCTAACATGAACCCTAGAAAGAGCCGTGCTTCGCAGAATCTACCTCCAGATCGGAAACGCGACCCACTGAGATCCGGCGAGAAACTCAGTGGGCTGTATCTGTTGGTTAATTTACTCGTCGAGCCGTTCGTCGCAAGCGACGGATTCGACGAGAAAGATGACCGGTGCTTGAGGTACCTAAAAGCACCGTTAGTGGATCGGGAGGATCCGAAACGACGTGTTTTGGGCGACGTCGACTGCTTTCAATTCTGTCCGCAGGATCGGGAATGATATATAATGTTTGAAGATGAGCGGTTAAATTGACTAATGGATGTCTATGGGCATTAGTAAATACTTCACTGCAGGTAGGCTATATAGCCTACCTAAGTATATAGTATATAGCCCCTATAAAGTAGTCGGAATTGTTAACTGCTTCAGATAGGCAAGTGAAAGGAACAAACGAGTACATTGAAGATCAGAATGAATCAACTATATTACACTTATATGTATAATAGGTTCATACCTTTATTAATTCATTCTCATTTTGTTGCAGGTACAGTAGAAACATTATAGAACATTAAACTGTCTGAAAGCAGTAAGTATATTAGCTACCCATCAAAATACCCAGAGAAAAATACACTCAAGATTCGGACATAGACATCTCACGGCTTAGACTCATTTTGCATATTACCATTTTTTTTTTCATGTAGAGATGAAAAAAAAAACCATATTCATATTTTTAGTGGCTCAATCTCGTGAATGGCTAAAAGATTAGGAGAAAATAGGATTAAAATTTTGCTTTTAAAACTTATCATTTTGTACCAATTTCTTTCGATTAGAAGGCGAAACGATATTCTGTCATAGAATAGAAGTAGCCCGGCTAAAGCATGACTCGTACTAAGAATTGAACTTCAACAATAAGACCGGCGGCAGTCTACCTAGCAGATATACCCGTTCGCTGGAAGTTCTTTTTTTATCATTCTCAAAGATATCAGGACCTGATGTCATAGCTATCATAAAATAAAAGATCCCTAAAAACTGATAGTGGATTCCTAAAGATTGCATCACGCGGTCGGACTACCCTGGGACCTATTTGCGCGGTGCCTTCTCGCGTGTGGTCGTCTTTCAAGAACTTCATTTAGCATTTGATTAAATACACAATATTTTCCAGAAAACTTATACATAAAGTCATCCAACGGCAAATAAAGTTGTAAGTAGGCAACGGCTTTGCTCTAGCATTGCTTGTGTCCAATAGCGACGGTGACTACTTACCATCTGGTGGACCATGTGCTATCCAGACTACAAAGCCAATAAATCGATTAAAGATATATTTATATAAGTTTATTTTCATCGATTACTTTCAAAATTTTTAGAATACCATTATGTTAATTAAGAAAGAAGTGAAGTAAGAAATGTGAAGATTCACATGATAATTTATACAAAATCTCTTCATCTTATATGCAACTATAGAGATGAACAAGATCCGAAGTATACAAACGACTCAGAACTACTACAAGTTTGTTACTTACTTGTTCTAAAAGTCGATTGCATATCTTGTTTCATGTCGGCAATCAGACTATTCTGAACTTTGAATTTACTGAAGTTAGTCATTTTCATCGAGAAATACAATAAAAGCGATAAATTAGTTTATGGGTTTGTATATTTGTATTCAGATAGATCATCTTGGTTTAGATGAGAGAGACTTATATACGGCACACAGCAAAGAGAAAGCTAGCCCATAGTGCCCGTACTCATCAACAGTGCGTTGTCAGAGGTAATTTTTGTCACCAATCACACAGTTCTGAAATGAAATCTGATACATGAAAACGAACGAAGCGTAGGCAGCGGCTTGAGTTCCCCTTTGCTGATATCCATTTATAAATATTACTCACCATGAGGTAGGCCGTATGATCTATCTACCCTTGAGGATAAAAAACATCAAGGAAATTTCTAAAGAAAAATATTGTACATACACATGTACGTGCGTCACGTGCGTACGTTAAAGGCCCATCTGTAAATTGAAGATGAGTACTTTTCTGAAAAAATGAAATGGAATTGCAAACAGCTGCGGAACGCGCTGTCTCCAGCTAACACTACATCTTTACACGGCGGATTTAGAAAAATATATCTTACTAAAACAAACAGCATCAGCTTAGTTAGTAGTCAAATATTGTATTCCATTACAACAGAATACCAAGTGATTCTCGTACAAGGGGAGTCCACTTGGACCATTTATGATTAGGAAACTTAACCATCCATATATTGAATCTTGCAGTTCCGAAATAATAAAAATCTTACGTACACTACTGCACATAAATTGGAGGTTTAAATGACAGTAACAATTTAATGGTACCTTTCCTTAGTTTATTCTTTATCTTTGCGTTTAGTTCATTGAAAATGTTAAATAATTCATACTTAACATAATATAACTATCATACTTAATAACGACTACATAACTATCCTACGAAGTAACTATTAATCCAAACGGATCAAAAAACAAATTTACGTGTTTATTCAGCCGAACCCGTACCACTGACGAAACTCGAGTAGAAAGCGTTCGGCCCACTTGATCGCGTCTCTGTTTACAAAGGGCCCTAATTAACTGACAACTCTTTGAAGTGTACTATAATAATCTTCTCGGTGGAAGGCTGAAGCTGTCACTTCACTCTGTGTTAATTAAAATGAAGCACTCGAACTGTTCGCTGATTGCAAAGAAAATAAAAATCGACACTAACCCCAAACTGAATTGCCAATGGACATGGCATCGTTCGTGTCTACATTTTGTTTTGAAAAACAATATGTACACCGTTCTAGCTTCACAAAAAAGGGTTAAAAAAGTATATAGGCAAAAAAACACAATGATCCGATCTTGACCAAATTCGGTCTCGAAATACATGGAGCTCTGGCCAAGAACGTAGACTTCCTTTCATCCCACAGCTAATAATGGGTCTCTGTTCAAACAATATAAGATATAGTCCACGCGGACGAAGCTTCAAACGGAAAGCTAGTTATTTATTATATGAATAAAGTAATGAAGTTGCAATTTCTTGGCCCATAGAAGGCACCACTACTATCTTAAGTTCTTATTATTTTTATTTAAAGGCTATAATAGACGACCATTGACACTCACACCAATATACTTTTATATCTTACTAGACTCTACCACTATGAAATAAAAGATACGGATAAGCGACTTCGGCTACACTCCTAGTAATTATCAAATATCACCAGGCCGGGGCATTCTGTAAGCCCGCTTCTGTTGAAAATCAATGGCCGTTAATAAAATAGATAAACAAACTGGTGACTATAAAATTTTCACAAGCTTAAAATAAAGCAACACACAATCGGTACTGATATAAAATATATTAGTTTCAAAATTATCTAATCGTTTCAAAGAACAGAAATTCAGGTGTTTATGTCTGTATAATTCAATTACCAACGCTGTGAAAACAATTCCGAGATTGGTTTTCAGGGTGAATGTAATTTACATAAATTAATAGGTGACTATGAAGCAGTAATGCGTTTCGGATTGAAGGGTGGAGCAGCCGTTTTACTGTAATAACTGAGACCTTGTAACCCACAGACACAGCCCACTGCGTTTCTCGCCGGATCTTCTCAGTGGGTCGCGTTTCCGATCCGGTGGTAGATTCTGCGAAGCACTGCTCTTGCTAGGGTCAGTGTTAGCAACTCTCCGGTTTGAGCCCCGTGAGCTCACCTACACACGCTAGGGTAAGCTGACATAGCCTCTCAAGGCTATCAGCATAAGTAGGAAAAAAGAGACCTTAGAACTCATATCTCAAGGTAGGTGACGGCATTTACGTTGATGATGTCTATGGGAAGGTGGGCCGGTACACCCAATAAAGCAGTAAAAAGAAACTGCCTTATTACTAATGCCTACCCAGATTAAGCTTGCGAGTTTTGATTACCACAACACTATTACTTCAGCGTGGTAGTAGTAGTAATTGAACACGCCGACAACAACAATCACCTAGGTAGGTGAATGTTTTTTTTTTTTTTCGGGTAGGGGGCCGAACCTCCTACGAGGTCCCCGCGCAAAAGGGGCGCGCGGGGTATGTGAGACTCTACGATCTGCATGGTGTTGTGAGCATACCGCGGGCCCAAGGAGCTTAGGGGCCACCCACTAAACGACTCCCCTGCACTCTTACACCCGACGTCCGATCCCCTCCGAGGTCAGAACCTGGATGAGGTAGAGGGGTTACCGCGGTCAACACTACAACCAGACGGCGCGGCTCACCCCAAGGACGCCCAGCCGACGGAGCCTTCGAGGCGAATCGAAGGCTCTGAACCGTCTCGGTACGGCAGCCCGTCGGGCCGCCCAGACGGTGCCGCTGGTGTCCCGGAAAATCCCGCTGGACCAGAACCAGCCTGCCGGGTCAGGACACCGTGGACCGGTCGCTCTATTTACTCCACAAAAAAAAAAGGTGAATGTTGTGAATGTTTTAATTGTATTTGTAGTTGTTTTAATTGGGTAAACGTACGTAAGTACGTAGTTCCAACAATCAGCTATCATCAAAGAGATCTACATAAACAACATATAATAAACAATTTGAACGTTGAACGTTGTGACGTACTTTCCTTATCTTTTTAATCTCATAACGTTATGCTTATCCAAATAATATTTCCGATGAAATATAAAAGAAGCGCCTTATAATTTATTTGCCATTCAAACAAAAATACAAAGCGAAATTTATTACGAGTAATTTGATTCTGAAGCAAGACCAAACGTTTATTTGACGTGGCTATAAAAAAAACGTTACAGTCCTCGTAAATTCGATAATTGCTTCACGGACAAATTTCCAAAATTTAATTTCCCCGAAACTAAGTTAGCTTCTTGTAGAAGCTACATTAATTGCTTGTTTCCGAATTTACGAATACTTTCGTTTTTTTTTTTCTGTACCAAGCGATCATATAGCTAGTAAATACACGCGTGTAATCACTAATCTTTGAAATGCATGAACGATCTTCTAACAACAAGATTTTTCGATATTAAATACCTCAAATCATTTATAAAACTTCTAACATTAAACTTGTATTCTTGTCAATGAGTAATTTAAAAAAATTATGGCCTTTTCTTGGCAGACGAACATACGCCCTACTTGATGGTAAATTATCGTCGCTCGTGGACATCAGTAATGCCAGGGGCACAGCCAAGTCGCCGCCTACCATTATTATTATTCACTAGCTGACCCGGCAGACTTCGTAGTGCCTCAATCGATAAATAAAATGTATAAAATAAACTTAAAACAACACACATCAAAGGAAAAAGAATTTTTATTTAATTCCGAGCATTTTCATATTAAATCTGCCTTTTAAACCTTCTCTGGACCTCCGCAAATAATTCAAGACCCTAATTAGCCAAATCGGTCCAGCCGTACTTGAGTTTTAGCGAGACTAACGAACAGCAGTTCATTTTTATATATATAGATAGATAGATAGATAGATAATTATACAATTTTGGTGTTGAGTCAATACATTTTGGCCGAACCATGTTTTGTTTCGAATTACGTTGTACAACTCATGAATATAAATGACATCGTCGTGTTTGTTAGCTTCGAGCGACGACAGAGAGTTGTCATTGCTGTGACAGGAGCCGCTCTGAACTTAATTCCACCCCATCTCGATGACGTTATTATTTAGCGAATGACGTCTCAGAACTCGTGCTTTGATTTCAATTTGTTATGCTAATTCCGTACAATGTTCTCAATTCTCGGAGTTTCCTTTGACGTTAATTTTTGTGTTATGTAAAATATAATGTTTTATTATTGTTGTAACGTACATATAATTACATTACAAGGTGTAAAGGGAACGTCCCCAAACGGCAATTAACTTCAGACGTAAACGGAAAATAAAATTATTTTAATAGGCTGACTCCTGATTTGTATACGTACTAGACGTGACCCGCAGTTTCACACGCCTTATATTTGTATAAAAAGCAATGAAATATGTTACATTTTCTCGAGATAAAGAGTTGCTTGTTCACTCTTTTTTTTAAAGGGGTTTTATGACCTGGTAACTAAGACCTTTAAGTCATGTCTTATTTTTAATTTATATTCTTAACTTTATGAAAAATGATAATATGGAGTGAAATGAAATGAAAATGATTAATTTGGGACATTAATTAACTGGTATGAAATTAAATGAAATGAGATGAGATAATATGGGATATGATGAAATATAGTCGGGATGAAATACAATCTCAGTAAAATAGTGATCATTTACTGAGATTTTTTGGAGGATCCCGAGAAGTTACGTCCAGGGACTTTGTTTCATTTTCCCACATTTGTGCACTTTCACAGATATTAAACAGTTAATAAACTACCGTTACTACACATTCAAACCTGAAGAAACACTAAATAGACAACAAAAATACACACACACACACACACAGCTTCACTCCTCGTGTTCCCGCCAAAAAGTATCCTTGTTTCACTCTCATTTTCATTAACTAACAGATTAACTACCTTAATTTTGTACTCATGTTGGTAGTTAAAATCACTTACCCACCGTCGTATTTATTATAGCAAATAAGCCGGGATTGTCCGGGTCATGTCATTTACCATAACATAAATTATCCTATGTTTTATCTTAGGATATAAACTATGTTTGGGTTAAGCATCCGAAATTGCGCGTTTATAATATTAGTAATTTATTAACAAAACTGCCATGTACCACTGTACAACCACATGTACCTTGTGGTCTGGGTTCGAAGGCACCTTGAAGACAATGTCTTTCTTAAAGATATTTGGTACTTAACGTTAAACGTTTGCTTACATATCAAGGTGTGAAAGGTTGGTTGGCTTAAGCAACATTTTTACGACTTTACAAGATGGCCATGTTTAAAATTTGGAAAAAATATCATAATAAAAAAACTTCCTCAGCTATTCGAATGCAGTAAATTTAATTTAAGTTCAATTAAAAACATCGAATTGTTGATGCTAATACCAAGTAAAACGCATTTTTAATTACAAAAATAAATGTCGCGTCTTAAGCGAAATGTCACTTAAACCAAATAGCCTGCCTCGGCAGAAATAGGCAAGGTGGTGGTACCTACCCGTGCGGACTCACAAGAGGTCCTACCAGTACTTGCGCAAATTATAATTTTGCGGGTTTGATTTTTATTACACGATGTTATTCCTTCACCGTGGAAGACAATCGTGAATATTTGTTAAGTACCTATTGGTACACGCCTGAGATTCGAAAATCGTCCGTCCACGTCTTGTCCTTTAGGCCACGACGACTTCAACGACGAGGACATACGCTTCACAAAGACTAAATTTACCGCTATCCTTAAATCCTGGTGGTAGGGAGTCTGGTGAGTTCGTACTGTTGGTACGTACCACTACGCTGACTATTTCAGCCCCAAACCAATAGGTAATGCGTTCTGGTTAGAAAGAATGGGCAGACCTTTTACTTTAGAACTGTGATTTAGAACTCATGTTTTAAGTTTCGTGGCGGCATTTACCTTGTTGATGTCTATGAGCTCCGATGACCACTTAACACCAGATGGGCCGTGACCGCGTCCACCCAACTTAAAAAAAAAAGTCATAAAACTAACGGCTCCAACAATAAATTAACCCGTCTTTTGATTTCTGGTCTTAAGCTAGCGCAAAGCAACAACAATGCGAACTGCGTTGTTATAAATAAGTCTTTAATTATATACACGTCATATAATCAAAGAAATAAGTACATAATTTCGTTTCATCATGAAGGTCGCGTAATCCTTTTGTGCCTCGGTGCTTTGGGCCCGTGTTTCACTCAGTACAGGGAAAACAAACGCATGGACTCACAAATCATAACATGACAGTAATGTAAACAATATATCCCGCTCGTGTTAGCGACGAATGCTGATGTGTAATTGTTTTACTTGACAGTTTTATGAGTCTTGTCGTTTTATTGTTCAGAAAAGATATTCAAACGAAACGCGTAGTTAAATTAATGTGTTTTTTTTTAACCTTTTAATAAAAAAGGGTGCGTGTACTTATGTACGCGCGTAAGAAGTTATACTTTATTTCTATTTAAATTTATTTCTTTTTTTTTAAATATTAAATAATAAATATTTAACGTTCATAATTTAATAATATTTAGTACGAATTGTATTAAATAATAAATTTATCATTTATATTACTAAAAAATGAATGCTAATAACACTTTTTTTTACGAGTGTACATGCGCGAAAGTTCACCTGCGCCTATATTCAGACTCGCCAAGTTACGTCGGTCGTATTGTAATGAGCAATTTAGTGGCCAACTTCATTCTGTTAATTTTGTGTCACGGTGCGCGCGCATCGTAAAATTTCACTCTCATCAATTTTTCATAACGCGCCTAAAGAAGTATAACTTCAAAAAGCATTTTTTTATCTTGATGATCACAATATTACGGCAAAGTTATAAACTATTGTATTGCTAACTGATATATGTGTATTCAAGGAAAGCGGACGTCTTTATTTTGGCGTAATTTACGTCGAAAAAATCCATTGCATGAATAGATTTAAGTATGTAAAAAAAGCTAATAAGATTAGTCGGTTAATCGGTAATTTATATCCACATACTGGGCGTCCTCGTCGCTCAAGTGGTTGTGTATTGAAGTCAATTCGGATTCAATTCACGATCGAAGTCTATAAATCCGTAAAAGAATTTTGGTATTCATATTACCTACAACATACAGAAATTTGTGTTTCTGAAACATTATTTTATTCCACGACATATGAGTTCTATGAAATGTACAGATTTTTTTTTATTGCTTAGATGGGTGGACGAGCTCACCGCCCACCTGGTGCTAAGTGGTTACTGGAGCCCATACACATCTACAACGTAAATACGCCACCCACCTTGAAATATGTATAGTTACAACGGCTGCCCCGCCCTTCAAACCGAAACGCATTACTGCTTCACAGCAGAAATAGGCAGGATGGTGGTGCCTACCCGTGCGGCCTCACAAGAGGTCCTACCACCAGTAATTACGCAAATCATAATTTTGCCGGTTTGATTTTTATTACACGATGTTATTCCTTCACCGTGGGAGTCAATGTTAAGTACATATTACATTAGAAAAATTGGTACCTGCCTGCGGGATTCGAACACCGTTACATCGCTAGATACGATTGCACCGGACGTCTTATCTTATTAGATTGTATTTTTTTAGCGCCCGCGCAAAATCTCGGTCTAGAACAACAACGAATTGTGCATGGTTCCACCGCTTGGGCTTTTTGTATCAACCAACCTTCAAACAAGACTGAAGTATCAAATTTTATTGTGCTACTATCACACCCTACATACCGGAATTAATGTAAGACGCAGATAAAGGCACGAACGCGTAATTTGTATTAGTAATAACAGAATAGATTAATATATTATTATGAAAAATATGTACTGTAATTAATCTTGAACAATCAGTGGCCGTACATAATAATAATAGTAATAAAAAATAGGCTTTATTGGATTACACAATAATTAGATAAAGCTTAATTAATGTAGTATTTAACAATTATGTTACTAAGTAACTGTAATAAATCTACTATTGATGCAATTTAATATCCTTCTAATGTGGACCCCTCAGGGTAAATGCCTCCTCCAAAGAATTCCATTTTTCCTTATCTTTAGCAGTCATCCAGTCTCTCCCTGCTTTGGATACAATCTCATATAGCCGTACATAAACAGAGATTAATTCCTTAATTTTCAAACAAATTTCACAATTCAAGGATAATAAATTCATTTAACTTCAACCAATAAACAGGAAAGCACTAGTCAACCCACCGACCTCACATTAAATATTATCAGCTTAAACTCTTACCGCAATGAATAAACAAACTGAAATACCCGCTCACGGTTCAATAGAATTTTCAAAGATGAACTCACCTTCTGTGACTTTTCATGTAGTTGAATAATTCCTAAGGCATTTTCCCTGATTATTTTTCTTGTACAACTTAATCGTAGTCAAATTAAGCAATGTCTGTATAACAGGTGGCTATATATCAAAATGAATGCCCAAGAAAAAACTAGCAAACAATCATAATTTAATTCTTTTGTGACTTATGTTAGTTTCCGTCGAAATCTAGTTCATAGTGTTTAAATTTCTATGGTTTAGTATAACATTTGATGATAACCAAACCCTCTTAGTTCGAGGCCCTTATAAATCGGATCTACTCATTTGAGCCCAATAAGTATTATTTATTTATTTGAAATATTATAATATTAATCTTATCAGTCATTCCTTCACTGTTACGCATCGTGACTCTTCTGTAGCCCTCTCACTGTTTCTCTTCACCTTATCCTATAATTTTGCCTGATGGAGTGTCTCCTTTTTCTTTTTTTATTGCTTAGGTGGTTGGACGAGATCTACAACGTAAATGCGCCACCCACCTTGAAATATAAGCTCTAAGGTCTCAGTATAATTAGAATGGCTGCCCCACCCTTCAAACCGAAACGCATTACTGCTTCACGGCAGAAATAGGCGGAGTAGTGGTATCTAGCCGTGCGGACTCACAAGAGGACTGGTATTTCCAACAGCTAAGTAACCTGGTCAGATCACCGCTCTGGGCTTCGGCCTCTATACCTTCTATTAAGTCGTTAACGATGAACTTTTCCAAGCTATCAGGCTTCCTGCGGACTATGTGATTGACATATTACAGGACGCGATTTAGATATGCGGTAGTATTATATGTAAAAGGAATATCTTACGAATAGCTGAAAAGTAACTACAGCAAAATAACAACTATTAATGTTACATGATTAAATTTCAATACCGATATAGGAATGATGTTTTATTTTAAGTTTTTTTCTCGTCACCGAAAGAGACGACAGAAACATTTGACACACAGGCATATTCGTAGTACCGTTGTCCTCACATAAAAGAAATAAATAATAATAAAATAGCACAGTGTGTTTCAAAAGAAAATTGTCACGAAAATATCTTCCTACAGGTATGATTCTGGAATGAACTCACCTTAAAATTTTATTGAGTTGACTGATGACCATGAGAAACTAGAAGCGGTTACCATCGGACTCGTGATCGACCTTCGACAATAACAAGACAAACGTAAATAGTAAAAAATCTGTAGATTTCAAAATCTAAACAATAAACAAACTTTTGAGCCTTATTTTCGTATACATAAATACTACTGAATAAGCCGATTTGAGATAAACATTAATTTCTTGGTTTGGTAAATCTTCAGGTTCGACCCCTGTAATCCTTTGACCCATGTTAAAAGACTGTTCATACTAATTTAACATCTTCAGTATTAGCGGGATAAACAAAGCGTTAAGAAATGAAAGATTTTCTACTTGAAAGGAAATCTTCGGCGTAGAAAAGATAAGAAAAAGAAAAATATATTTATTTATTTATGAAGCTGTTCGTTGAAATATTTTGTATGTGCGTTTTTTTTTTATTCAGGTCGAATACAAATTCATTGTAACTTTATTACATTTTTCATTAATTTCTCATTCACTATAAGTATATTATTAATAGTAAAAATCTCATCTCGGAAATCAGTAGGTAAATTACCTAAATTCCTACTTTTGGGAAAATAATAAATCTTGTTGATTTCTAAGAGTTTTGAGATACATGATCACGAAAAGTGTAGTGTTCGTGTAACATTAGGTATCATGGTACAAAAGACATTTGTCAAAACAAGGTAATAGTTATGATACTTTATATTGACTTAAGCTATACAGAGTGTTTCACAAAGTACATCAAACCGAAAACTTGAGATAGTACTGTGGTCCATACCCGATCCTGTGGACCGAAGGGTAAACAGTCCTCGATCCATAAACGGTGCTTTTAGGTACCACAAGCACCGGTCACCGTCCTCATCGAACCCATCGCTCGCTACGAAGGGCTCTACGAGTAAATTAACCTATAAACACAGTCCACTGAGTTTCTCGCCGGATCTTCTTAGTGGGTCCCGTTTCCGATCCGGTTTTAGACTCTGCGAAGCACTGCTCTTGCTGGGGCCACTGTTAGTAACACTCTCGGTTTGAACTGTGAACTCACCTACACTTCAAGGAGAAACTGAAATAGCCTCTCAATGCTATAAAAAAAAACAAAAAAAATGGTGGTTACCGAAGCCTGTTATAATCATCAATAACGTAAATGCTGTTTCAGTTACAAGTCTCCGTTTTTACAGTACAACAAATGCCCCGACCTTCAAACCGAAACGCATTACTGCATTACGGCAGGAATAGGCACATGGGCAATATACTTTCCCGTGCGGGCCCACAAGATACCGCAACACCAATCAGTACCCGCAAAGAAGTAAACGTATTAATACTAGTGGTACAAATTGAGGGCGCACACTAAATACGTTTTTCTCCGCCAAATAGGTACTGTCCCTGTAATATCGCTTTAATTAAGCCCTCCTTGGCATGTAACAAACAATCTGTATTATCTAGGTCGAGGTTAGGTAAATGATAAGTTGGATCACATTTATCTCTCAAAATTGTGTGTTCATAAACTAAGCTTAACGCATGAAAGAAGAAAAAAACTGTATAAATTAATTAACGTATAGATTATCGTTAAAACCCCAACAAATTCGGATTGCTTTCGAAAATCGATAATTGTACGAGAACGCAGCAAACGCGATAGTGGCGCTGGCCTAATGGAGTTCTGAGAACTCAAAAAAGGTCACGTGATAACTGATTAAATTACCTAAATGAAATACATACTACCCGGGGCCCACGACGAGCGTGTCGCAGGCCCGGAAAAAGACCCGGCGGGAAGCCCCGCAGAACCCAGTCGTAGCCGATCAATGTTCCACAGCAGAGGGCCTAGGTCGGACTCTTGTGGAACACCGCGCTCGACGGAGAAGCGGTGTACCCCCTCACTATTATTGGCCTAATTTTGGTTCTCAACTTTACTATTCAGAGATAGAGATTCCGTCAATATTTTTAATTTCACCTAGTTTCAAAAGTTAAAAAAATAACATAAACATGTTATAAAAGTTGTCTGTTCACAGGCAATCCATCATCGAAACACTCGTCTCGTCAACAAAGCCATTATATCATCCGAATGATAAAAAGTTTGCAGTTCGTGTCGATGGAAACAATGTCGAAATAAACACAAAATTCCCACGATTCTATCAAATTTCTATAAAGGCCACACAACGGAATTATCTGTACAATAAAATACTTATCTCTATATAAAATCCTTTACGTCCATAAAGTGATTAAATATACTGACGATTTATGGAAAGCAAATCGATAATCATAATTCTAGCTAATTTTATATCCAAAAGATTAGACAGATATCTAAAACTAGCGACCCGCCCTCGCTTCGCTTCGGAAACATTAAAACACACATGAAACCAAAAAAATAAAATAAAATAAAAATTAAAAAAAGTAGCCTATGTTCATCAGGGACAATGTCGGCTTCTAATGGAAAAAGAATTTTTCAAATCGGTCCAGTAGTTTCGGAGCCTATTCGAAACAAACAAACAAACAAACAAATCTTTCCTCTTTATAATATTAGTATAGACTACAACGACAAATATACATAACGCATGGTTACGAGTGATGCGACTTGGAATTATAATCGTAAGGTGATAGATACGTGGTGAATAAAATAAATATATACCAAGCGTGGGTTCAGGAATAACTGTACTACTTCTACTCACTGGTGGTAGGGCGTATTGTAAGCGCGCAAGGGTAGGTACCAATTTCTTGATTATATTATTTATGCCGCGATGCGGTCATGCATTGCGGTTTGAAGGGTGGAGCAGACGTTGTATAATAAAACTATTGACACTAACACCTCATATTTCAAAGTGAGTTGCGCTACTCCGTGATATTGTGTTCGGTACTGTCATCATATTTTCTACATTTGTATACAGCGAAGCAATTTTATAACCCGATTTTGAACATTATCATAATACGATTGACACTTGCACCTCATGTCCATAATTATAAGGTCTATGCGTTCCGATGACCAGCTTAATGCAAATATGGGCAGTGAATCTATCCAAATATATCATGTTAAATTACACATAATGAAAAATCTTACCAAGCAGATAAATTGGATAGGAATCTCACATCCCCACTTGTTAGTTTCGTATCAAAAGACTATTCACATTATGATTATACATAAAAAAGCCATTTCTTTTACGGAATGCTCCTAATGGTAATGGGTCTCTTAATATAAGCGAATGGGCTCCACCGCCATAAGAATGCCTAGAACGTTTGCAAGTTTAATTTTTACTATTGAAAAAATTTAATTTTTTTATGTCAGAAAATCGTCTTTCGGTTATGATATTGAGACTCATGCTCCATTTAAAAATAAAAAGACGACCTCTTTTTGTATCATGTTACAAAAACTTTTATCTAAATACAACGTACTTATATATATCAGCCGTAATTTATGTTCGGTATTATGTCATTTCATAAATTTAACTATACGAGTATATCAATCATGTGGTGCGGGATTTTGACAAGGTTAACGATAAATTAAATAAATAATATAGAATCAATAAGTATACACGTCTTATGATGTATTGATTTGAATTTTTATTGCAATTATATTGTAAATTGAAAAACAACAATGCTTACCTGTTTTTTTTCTCAATTATTTTATTGCTTTTAGCACATAGCCTACCAGCTTCGGCCATCGTTGCTCTTAGACAATGGAAATGACAATGGTACATACAGCCTGATGATTTTTAGTGCTGAGAACTCTTTTAAAACCTCGTTTGAAGAAGGACGTGTTATAGCGCTCAGTGATCGCTTGATCTTGTTACTTATCCGAATTCGAGAGGGATTACGATAAAACGTCTATTAAAAATTCAATAGGGGTGACCTCTGGGGCTATTTAAGCCGGCGAAGAGACCCATTGTGTATTGTCACTACCGCTATGGAAGCTCCAACTTAGCGTGCCTTCGACGGAAGGTCGGTTTGCATTGTATTTCATTCTATTTCTATAAATTACGTAACCATATTGTGTCTGTATTTGTTTTGTATTAAAAGTTAAAAGCCATATTGTTTATTGGTTTATTTACCTTCTTGTTATAGCTTAAGTTTGAATTCAGTTCTATTTGAATGCCCATCTACAATGACTGCTAATTTAAATATATTATATTCTAAGTTCTCAACCCGTAAAACCTTGTGCTCTTTTCAATCTTGAAACACCATTTGTTGCTCAATAGAACATAACAAGATCCATAACCAATATAGCAAGGTTGAAGGTTTAAGTTAAGGTTTGTTACCTTAAATCTTAGAATTCCGATTGATTAAAATTAATTATGATAATGTTATAGGAATTATAAGAATGAAGAATACAAGAGATGTGACAACTTCAGATAATAGACATTTCTGAAATTGCTTCCGTCAAATTAACTATATTGTTAATGAAATGAGTAATTTCCCTCTGCTTCGAAACCTTTATTAAACATTCAAAATATTTTTAAAACAAAAAAGTACCAATTATTTTTGTGTAATATTAACTTTTACATTTACATAATCAACTGATGTTGATGGATAATGTAGTGAGAAACACAATAATTAAGTACTTCAACTGTATAACTCACTCATCCGGTAGTCCGTGTATGCCTTGAAAGAAAAAAACAACCATCAACAGTATAATCATCCATCATTGTGGATTTTATATATACAGAAAACATCAATATTAAAAAAGCTGTAAGAAAAAAAGCATGAAAATTAGTTCCAAATAAAATGATAAGATTTTGATGTATACTGTATGTACCTCTTGTATACTGGTGGTAGGACCTCTTGTGAATCCGCGCGGGTGGGTACCACCACCGTGCCTATTTCTGCCGTGAAGCAGTAATGCGTTTCGGTTTGAAGGGTGGGGCAGCCGTTGTAACTATACTTGAGACCTTAGAACTTATATCTCAAGATGGGTGGCGCATTTACGTTGTGGATGTCTATGGTCTCCAGTAACCACTTAACACCAGGTGGGCTGTGAGCTCGTCCACCCAACAAAGCAATAAAAAAAAAATTAAAAATGTAAATTAAATGTAATTGATATTTTAAATCTTGCCTTCTCACTCGAACTCCCGTGTCTAATTACAATAACGTCAAAAGACATTTTGTACGTATTAAAATTATTGAGACCTCACCAAATAGTTTTTAAAGTTGTCAAACTTATTAATATCTGAATGAATTAAAAATCCATGGATGGTTCTTTCAGAATTTGGATAACATAAATTTTCGATGGATGGATACACCGAAATCGTCAACGTCCCTATTCAAACTACATCGATCAAATATCCAAAACATTTTACCGTACCTTTCCCAATAAAACGCCAATGCGTGTTTACGATACAACATGAGGTCACGGAAACGACTCTCGTTAAGTAAAGGACAAGCTTAATGCCCTTAAATTATACTTTAATACAATTTGACCGTATATATTTTCATGAGCCCATATTATCTCTTAAGAATGTCACAATAGTATGATGGAATGGTACAATGGTTTATATTATGTATTCATGGTTTATACACATTTTTTAAATAAACGACCACATAAAATATATAAATAATAATAATATAACTCTTTATATTATTATTATTATAGACTGTGACATAAATTGGCGGCCTTATCGCTGAAAGCCTTCTCTTCCAGGCAATCTTGCAGGTAGAGGAATAAGCAAATTAGCATGGACGGTGTTATATTTTAATAAACTTACATAAAAATATATACTTATATACACACGTGAAAAATAAATACAATATAAGATAGACTTACATACGATTAAATACAAATAAATACTAAAAATATACAAATAGGCAATCTTAACTCGTTCCCTTCGAACACGCCATCGATTGAATTCATTTAGCTCCACTCCCATTAATATAGAAAAATATATCGCTTGGGTACAATACTTTTTCAGGATAAAAGTATCTTTACTAAAATTATCTTATACTTTTCTGTACCGACGCAAACGTGTTCACTAATTTTCATGACGATCGATTGAATAATTAAGACGTGAAACCGTAAAAAACAAACAAATTCATTGCCACATTTAGAATATTAACAAACGCATTTTAGATAGATTGGAAAATTGTAACCACATGTATCGGAGCATCGGTTCCCTCCATAGACTAATTATTAAATTAAAATAGTATTCACTGTTTGAAACTACGTGACTTCCATACTTATAATTTGCGTAAATACTGCGTAAATACTAAAAAAATTATATAATTCTTTACATTGCGAGACGTATTTTTAAAATTGTACATCATCTTTTAGAATTTTCTTTATTTTTATTTTTTTTATTACTTAGATGGGTGGACGAGCTCACAGCCCTCCTGGTGTTAATTGGTAACTGGAGCCCATAGACATCCACTTCCCCGCTTATTTTACTGGTGGTAGGACATCTTCTGAATCCGCACGGGTAGGTACCACCACCCTCCACCTTTATCTGGCGTGAAGCAGTGATGCGTTTCGTTTTGAATGGTGGGGTAGCCGTTGTAATTTTTTTTTTATTGCTTAGATGTGTGGACGATCTCACAGCCCACCTGGTGTTAAGTGGTAACTGGAGCCCATACACATCTACAACGTAAATGCGCCACCCACCTTGAAATATAAGTTCTAAGGTCTCAGTATAGTTACAGCGGCTGCCCCACCCTTCAAACCGAAACGCATTACTGCTTCATGGCAGAAATAGGCGGGGTGGTCGTACCTACCCGTGCGGACTCACAAGAGATCCTACCACCAGTAAAATAAGCGGGGAAGTGGATGTCTATGGGCTCCAGTTACCAATTAACACCAGGAGGGCTGTGAGCTCGTCCACCCATCTAAGTAATAAAAAAAATAAAAATAAAGAAAATTCTAAAAGATGATGTACAATTTTAAAAATACGTCTCGCAATGTAAAGAATTATATAATTTTTTTTTCGTGCGCGCAATGAACAAAACTAATAGAGCAACGTCCATAATTCGTGCGGCGTTAGCAAAACACCGACCTCACGGGCTTTGGGGCGCGAGAGAGCGGTCCTTCATTAAGCCCGATAAGACACGACACGGCCTCGTCTTCAGGAGACATCAGACCGCGGTAACAATGATTCCTCATCTTGTTGACGCTTTCAAAACGGCGCACTTAAGAATAAAATATAGCACCGTTTTAAACGAAACCTTACCATAATTTCATTGGATAAAAATACGTATTAATATTTTCAATGCTAAAACAAGTTTGTTTATTACGTTTTCGCGAGCGTTATTTACGAACTACTACATAGATCATAATGTAAATTTGTATACATCTTTTCAGGCGTCCAAATAGGAGGATATGGTACTTATAGAGAAAAAAGTATTGCTCCCGAATTTTTTTTTTCTTTCTGCCTTGACGTAACCGGATCTGCGTTTAAAAAATCATGTTTTAGATTTATTATTTTACTCACAAATTTTTATTAATTATCATATATTTTACTTATTACTTACTAGCTGACCCGGTAGACTTCGTAGTGCCTCAATCGATAAATAAAAGACCTAAACTTTTGTATAAAATAAACTTAAAACAAAAACAAAAAGAATCCGTCAGACGGGAGACACATCAAAGGAAAAAAAATGGTTTGTTTTTATATAATTCCAATCATTTTCATATTTTTTCACCTTTTAAACCTTCTCTGGACTTCCACAAATAATTCAAGACCATAATCGGTCCAGCCGTTCTCGATTTTTAGCGAGAATTACGAATAGCAATTCATTTTTATATATAGAGATATAGATAGATTAATTATAAATTCCTGGGTGAGAAAAAAATGACGAAAACGACACAAAACTAAATTTAGAATGTGATCGTTTTTAATGACACGTAAATACATATTTGAAGTTAATTTTTTGACACACCGCAACGCGAATATTGTTGTCCACATTTTATAGCCTTTGTGATAGATACACAAGCATATGTTTTTATCTGATAGTGGGTGGTCACACTACATTTTTTCTCAGCAAAAATACGCAAGGCACACTGACCCACTTGTAACTTGAAATATTCCCAGTCACCAGTACGTAGATGGGAAGAAAGCTGCAACCAAACAAACTACGGTTTTGTCATCCTCTGATTTAAAATTTAATATATGTAACTTCATCAATAAAGCTATTTTTAAAACTTTGCAACAATCTTCTTATAACGCTAACATATTTAAGCCAGTTGGATTTGTAACGTCATCCGCAGTGAGAGATAAAAACGTCATTATAAGACGTAGCCTATCGTAAATCAGCACGGGACGTAGAGGGAATTATAAGGGTCGCCACACACGTATCGCCTCCGTGCTCGTAGAGATCGCCTGACCTCTACGTTAATCTGAAACTGCACATTGCAAAGCATCGTCATAACATATACCATGGCATTTCTTCACTATCGCACAGAAAAATGACCGGGTTGCGGTTTTGTACTTTAGGCTGACACTTCGCCAACGTCTCATTATCGACGTTGTCACCCTAGTTGTTGCCCCAATAATCTGACCTGACTTATAATCAACTAAACCATTAATGCAGAGTCGTTCTACTCTAGTCCACCCTAGTGCCTCCAAATTTAAGTGAATGAGGCGAGGCGATGCCAGGGCAAAAATTGTGCGGAGATCCTAAGGCAGTGTAGGGCGCGGCGGCGCTGGAAGCCGCGAGCTACGGGGCGCGTGCGCGGGGAGACGCGGCGGTGCGGGGCGCGGCACAGCCTCCCGGCTCCTGCACTCCGCCGCCGCCCGCCGCCCGCATCGATCCCGCAGCCTCCGGCGAGCCGGCCATCATCGCGCGCGACACGAACGCGCGCCGCACGCGAACTTCGCGCGTCCGCACGCGTACACTCGCCCGCTCCGAGCTGCACGCGCCCTCTATATACCTGACCACACTCACACAGGTTAACTAACATCCTCGCTTACGTAACGTCTAGAATATCCACCGTATCCATTGACAGGTTATGTGTGTACTCGGCCGATCGTAGCTCTTGTCATTTCAAACCATTCTAACCTTAGGCTTACAGTGTTTAAAAATGCTATCAACACTATTAGATGGTAATAGTTAAAATCATGTTAAATAGTAAGTATATTGAATGGTATTAACATTCGAATTCAAATAGAGCGCACCGCTGCTACTGGTAGTAAGCAAAAACAACAGTAGTTTTCATATAAATAATTGCTTTAACAGAGTTATTTACGCTTGGTTAAATATAGTGGTCTATTTTTATCATAACAGTGATTTTCCAGATATAAATAGTATTTTCACATTTTTATAACAGTTTTTTAAGAAACGGTGGTAAGACCTCGATATTCTAAGGAAAAATCCAGATCAAGTAATATTTTCTCGCTTCGGCTTGTATGTGTAGCTTTTATATAAATACTGTTTTTAATTACTCTCAATATCCTTTGTGTGTTCTTCTAAAATAAGATTAAATTTAAAAGATTCTACTAAATGTTTTACTAAAATTATAAACACACTACAAATAAAATGCCTTTTAACTACGCGTTAAGAAATATTTTTATAAAAATCAGGCAGTTGAGTAGAATAAACGAATTAAAGTCGATTTTCAAACATAAATAAAATTATAAACATTCAAAATTTGCAAGCTCCATTCAATCGACAATTGCACAGCAACAAAGATCCCTTTGTTGTGATTTTTTTTTTAAATAAATGTTTTTTTTAAAAGTTCTAAAAAGGTAAATGAAATATCAATTCTTAAAGACTTTCACGTTGTTTTTCTACATATAAAACCAAAAACAAAGTAAAACAATGTAATGTAAAAGAGCTATTGTAACTTCAAAAGAACGTTAACATTTAAATTGCACATACAAGACAAAGGAATTAACATTGTTTGATAAGGTCTAGTATACATATCGTATACATACATAATCCATTTTGTTAGAGCACAATGAAATGAAAACCATTCCCATCTTTATTCCTCTTTTTATCTTTAAAAATAAAACTACATAATATTCCTAGTAACATATAACGTGCTATCAAAAATAAATAGTCATACAAGAAAATAAATTATTTCGAAATATACTATTATAGATGAACTTGTTTTGATAAATGCTGAGCAACCAAATAAGTAGACACTTTAGTAAATACTTATCCAAATATACACCAATAGCGTAATAAGTGTTTTGACCTTTCTACACCTGTTAATTAGTAAGATTATTTTGTCATGTTATTAACACGGATTAGCTACAACAACTTCTTAATTAGCGTAACATTCTCATGGTGGCATCTGTACAAACAGCAATGCTACTATCACGTCTCGGGGTAAACTCGACGTGATCCAATATTAATTAACATGTCACGTAAAAATACAACATAAAAAGTGTCACATCTCCAACTCAACCGCACATATCGACGAAATATCCTCACGGCATCGTTTCCAAGATCTTTAAATTGACAATATACAAATATTTTTCCTAATGAGAATCCGTGTTTAATTTGTTCGCGGATTTAGCGTTTTGAGTGTAAGTCAATAATCAAAGCAATAAGGTTAACTATTTACGGCGCTATTTAGTCATCAGGAATCACTCATCGCTCATTATCTATGTTCTTGGTGCGTTCGGATGCGGTCGCGTGCCCAATGTCGTGACAAATCTTTCGGCGGTAGTAATGAGAGGCGTTGCGGTCGAGACATAAATACGGGCGCCGTCGGTCAGTGACAAGTCCGTTTTACAATGGCTTCCGAAAAAGAAAAAATGGCAGCGGCCGAAACGAAGTCGCCATCCAACAAAAGCAACTGCGCTTCACCTGGAAAGAAAGGTAAAACATAGATTTAGGAACTTTTTTTAAGTCCATACTACAGTAAGACATTGTTGGTTTTGATATACATTCAATAAATGTTTTAATAAAGATAATTAATGTTCAATCTACTCTGTAACGTCTTCTTTTGTCTTATTAGTTATCTTTTAGTCACTGGTTAATTCAAATGTGAATAAACATTTACATATAGAAAAACTAAGATTATAATTCAAACTTTTAAGCAAACTGTTCGTCATTCTAAAATATTAAGCTTCGAATACATTTGAGGTTTCATTCAAATATTCGCTGGTAGCAATAATATCGCAATTATAGACATTTAGATGATATCCAAAACTACTCGTATGCAACCATGGTCTCTACGAGTTACTGTTGCCACTACGTAGTTTTTACACCTAATTTATTTTACTCTTCTCCTAATTATTGCTTTGGATAATGGTAAAAAATCTACGTCAAAGTTCAAGCTCGTATACTTATCTGTCATAAATAACGACTCAAACATAGACACGCATTCTTCAAATACTGATAATTTTCAAGCCATTGCAAATACTTTTTTCGTAATTTAATTCACAATTCGACATTTATGATCCCGTTTACAAAAGATCGAAACACAAACAAAAGCGCTTATATTATTACGTATGTGTAATAACATGCTGCCGATAACTTTGAGGTCAACATAGGTTCATAGCGCGTTATCAAAACCTAACAATAATGGAATTGTTCGAGTCAATGAACACAAACAACACATATTGTGAAAACGAAATAAATTAAAAGGTCGTTCAAATTTTATTTTATATAGCTCATATAGCACATGTTTATTACTAAGATATTTTTTACGGACTGAAATATTTGAACATTAGACATGTTCACAGATATTTTTTTTTACTCAAAAAAGCGATGGTCCAAACAGAGACCATCGCCCAAAACCAAACTAAAATATGTTCATAAATAAGGAAGCTATAACGTTTTATTATAGTTTTGAACAACATAGCGGATTATGACGTCAAAGCTTGCCGTAACGGGAGAGGGCATTACCTTACATGCTGAGCTATACTGAGCTTATTTTTCTCTATCAGCCGATATACGTTTTTTCTTCAGTGCAACCTATTAAGCAATTGATCAATAAATCGATTCTGCAAGAAGTTTTATTTCAAATCAAATGAGAACGAATAATAATATGAACTAATAATTAAATGAGCGGGAAATATTAACGTAGATACTTCACAAATGATTTAGCGGGCAACAGCTCGGCTGTACCGATGGTTTTACTAGTTTATATTAGCGATCATGACCATTCACCATCAGCAAGATAGTGTGCCCTCGAAGACTGAAAAAATTCACAAGTTCCTCTTCCTATGCATGTTATAATGAAAATGGTGAATTTTTTTTCAGAATACAATTTTAAACCAATTTTAAACAAAAGGCCTTAAAATGACTTGAATTACTTTTCATCACAATGTCTCGAGCGCGAACTATTCATGAAATAATATTTAAAAAATTCGTATTTAGAAAAGTCAACGGTTACATCAATAATTATAGGTTTCAATTCGATTTTATTTAAAATTCACAGAATACGACACAGAGATTTTTCTAACAAATATAGTAAAGAAACATAGCTCAAATTAATTTCATACGAAATCACTCCGGAAATATCTGATTGTCAAAGTTTTCTGCTATTGAACTTTAATCAAATAACAACACTCAATTAAATATTTTCAATTGAGTTGATTCTATTTGTAAATTTGCAGCACTTGTAAATTTTTGAAGCGGAAATTACAGAAGATTCTACAATTCATTCATTCATATGCGATCTTATTACGTGTTAGTAATATTTCATTAGGTTATAAGTAACCTAGAGCCAAACATTTACGAGTACAAGGCGAAGGTGAGGATACACGGAAATAAACCAGTAAGTGGTCACTTGTAGTGCTTCACACCTTGTAGTGAAGCCGCTTACGTTGTGTACCAGATTGGAGCTGCTATTTACCTATAAATACATAGGTACAAGTATATAAGCTTTCACAAAAAAATATTCAACGGCCGTCTGGTGTAGTGGTAAGTGACATGGTCACTATACAAGGGGGTCGCGGGTTCGAATCCCGCCAAGGGAAGATATTTATAAAATGTATGATAAATATAAAAATGTCTTATCCAGGGTTATGGATGTATATTATTAAATATGTGTTTCTTCTTCTTCTTCTCAGTCGTGTCACTCTTGACAGAGTGGTCGTGATCGTCATGTAGTGTTGGAAGGGGCAGACTTGATATATATGTATGTGTATAATAAAAATATATTATTTATTCCCATTTATTTCCGTTATCTGGTACCTGTAACACAAGTTCTTTACGAACTTACCACGGGACCAGTTAACGTGGCGTGATTGTTAGTAAATATTTATTTATTTATTGTAATAAATCTAAATCAACTTTTAACACCGAAACATTTGAACAGAACAAATTTGCCAAATTATGAAAGCTACCCTATTCTTATAATACTAATACTCTTACTAATAACAAATTTTAAAATTTCCTTTAATACTTAAACATAACAGGTTTCTCTAAAATTGTTTCCTTGTAAAATATTCGTACACACGTTACGTACAGCGCAATTAGCCTCAAAAAAGTTAGGTAATGAAAAATTACAAACATAAACACAAGGAAATTGTCTGTATATTTTGTTCAATGTGGGAGGCAATTTAACTAGAGGGTCCAATAAACTGGGCTGACATTAAACTGAGCGCCTTTGTGTTTTGCACAAAGGCTGCTGTTGAATACCCGGGTTCAAGTTAGCTTTGTCGCAAGGTACAAGTTAATGTAACTAAACCAAAATGTATGCTCAATATTGTATTTGAATTATCTATATTCTTATATATATATATATATATATATATATATATATATATATATATATATATATATATATTAAAATGAATTGCTGTTCGTTAGTCTCGCTAAAATTTGAGAACGACTGGACCGATTTGGCTAAATTTGGTCTTGAATTATTCGTGGAAATTCAGAGAACGTTTAAAAGGTGAATAAATATGAAAATACTCGGAATTATATAAAAACAAACAATTTTGTTTTTCCTTTGATGTGTCCCCCGTCGGACGGATTCCTTTTGTTTGTTTTAAGTTTAGTTTATACAAAATTTTAGGTATTTTATTTATAGATTGAGGCACTACGAAGTCTGCCGGGCTAGCTAGTACGTAATAAAAATAATTGAAACTTTCATGACTTTACATATTAACAAACTTATTTGAAAGAGAATCTTTAAAGATAGCCAATGCATAGTTAGACGTTTAACAATTTTTTTTTTGTTCAACGAATTTGTTTTGTTAAATTCCCTAAGCATTAATTCAATCAGTAACATTATTTCAGAGATATTTGTAAATAAAAATAAACTCTGTTAATTAGTAAAAGTAAAACTCTCTCTGATCAAATACCTATTATAAAAGACGTTATACCAAATTAGCCAAAGCACCCTTTTCATTTATGAACTTTATGTCTTTCCTACGTTCTTACTGCGTTTTGAAAGGTACGTTCAGTAATTCTAATAACCGTAGAAAATTAAATAGAAGGTTGTTCTTTCTTGATGTCCGACTTGATAACGTACCATGGCAGGGCAGGCCGACCCCTCAAGTCCCACTCTGAACTTTTTAAATTGAATTTCAGTTCCTTGCTGCACGAAATTTTTGATCTACTTGCGTTCATAATAAATTGAGAATGTCACTTTCGTATTGATTTGAGGATTGTTAATCTACTATATTTGATTAAAACCTTATTAATTAAACAATATTATTAAAAAAATATATTAAAAATACAATTTAAAGAAAACACTATATAAAAATGGATTGCCGTTGATGGCGGTGTCTACGACACAAGCCGCCAGTGGTTGGGACTCCAGAGTGAGAAACCTCCTCACAATGCGCGCCGATTCGAGGGTATTATTATTATTATCATTCTTATTGATTATTGTGAATGAGGATATGAGAAAAAGGAATGTGTGTTGAGATGACGGCTGATAGAGGAGAATAGTATAGAAAAATTGGCTATGCCGAACCCACTAGTGGGATAAGGTGGAGATAAAGAAGAAAAAGACTTTCGTATTGATTTAAATACCTGCTGCCAAATTTGTTTGCACGTGAATGTTTAATAATAACATCTTAAGCAAAAGTTTACTCGATTAATATCCTGATTCATTTTCGGAGCCAATACTGTAACCCCCGCCTTAAATAGAGGTAATCTATGCTAATAGCCTGCAGTGTACAATCTGAATGCAATTGAGGTTTGCATATTTAATGTCGGCAGCGGCAAGCACTTCGTGATTTGTATAGAATCAAGTAATTGCTCAATATTGCGTATTTTAGGAACAAAAGTCAACATGTCATTCTCACTCAGAGTAAAGATCTAACGTATAATGAAAAGAAATGAAAAAGCAGAATCTTTCAAATGGACGGGCTTTGTTAATTTTAGACAAATAAGAACGGACGTTAGTGATGCGACACGAAAATTAAACATAAATTATTCATCAGATTAAATAACTGTGATATAATTTTGGCCGGAAATTAAATCTAAGAAATACGTAGCTAAGAAATTATCGGTTCTTTTAGTATAAGCAATTCTTTCGTAAACTTTTGATTCCCGTCACTTTTCGAACATACTGAACTTGGAAAATACCTACCTAATTGATTTTTCTCGAGACAGAAACGTTATGTGGTAATTTATAAATAAAATGCTTACAGCCCTGTGAGGACATACAAATTCGGTGTTAAATATGAGGGAAATGAAAACTTTGGATTTATTGTTTTTATTAAGCTGAAAGAAAAAAGATAAATTCGAAAACAAATCACAAAGATCTACTCACAAAGGACTGGAACATTCTGAACCAGAGATAATAGAACGCAATGTAAAGAATAAACAAAAATAGAAGCTTTCACTTTGATTTGATTCTGGAGAAATGAATTCCGCTATTTTTATTTTATCAACTAATACTCTAACTAATACTCTCTTTGATAAAGTGAACCTTTCTCATCTCATATACAATCTTTGATTCAATACAAGTTCAGTACAAGTATCAAGAGCAATTCACAAAACACAATTAATGGACAGTTTTTGTTACCAAATTAAGTATTTGTAGTAAACTTATTGATAGAGAAGCCAAAAATTGTGATTCTGGTTACATTTTTTTTTTTGTTTATTATTTGGAAGAATGACTTCAAAGACGGTAAATTGTGGAGGTCGATGCAATCAAATGAATGCGCATCACTACAGCGCACGTCACGCTAGAAAGGTGCTCATCTTGTGCTCAGTTCAAAGCTAAGCATTAATGTAGTCTGAACATTTAATCCCGGAACTGAAGTACTATGATAACTCGCATTTACTGTAAACTCATATTCAACTCACACTCTTAAATATATATTTTGTACGCCTCTAATTAACTACTGTAGCGTTCATTAAAACTTCTATGTTAACAGCTCACATTTTAAAGTACTTGCTCGGAGCACAAAATTTAATATGAATTCCCTACAAACAATGTTTTATTAAATTTAGGAGTTATTGTATATTTAGAGACATTTCAGCTCTTAATCTAGGTTAGAGATCAAGTGTCAGGGCTCAAGTCAAGGCTTTAGGTGAGCCTTGAAATCATTTGCCCATCTAAGGCTGTATTATTCACAATATGCAATATACATTCACTGTATTATGCAATGATGATATTTTTTTATAAGTACACTTTAAATACATAGAATGCTCAAAGGCAGACTAATTCATAAATTTTCATTCAGCCAGTACGCCAAAATGTAATGTTGAATTCATTTGACATTAAAGACATTTGAGAGTATCAATTCATTCACATTTGTACGAACTTACTGGTGGTAGGACCTTTTGTGAGTCCGCGCGGGTAGGTACCACCACCCTGCCTATTTCTGCCGTGAAGCAGTAATGCGTTTCGGTTTGAAGGGTGGGGCAGTCATTGTAACTATACTTGAGACCTTCGAACTTATCTCAAGGTGGGTGGCGGATTTACGTCGTAGATGTCTATGGGCTCCAGTAACCACTTAACACCAGGTGGGCTGTGAGCTCGTCCAACCATATAAGCAATAAAAATAAAATAAAAAAATAAGTTTGAGTCATATTATTAAAAAAAGACTACATTTTGAGTCCAGTAGTAAGGTCGCATGCTTGCTTTCGTCTCTTTAAAAGCTTTTCCAACACTCTATTCGGTTTTCTAATACGTTAAGCGTCAGAATTTACGGAAACTTATTCATCACTGTTCTTTTATTAAAATATATTCATGCCATAATAGTTTTGTAGAATTTCAATTCAGTTCACTGTCATAACATCAACGCTAGTGATGAGTATGCAAATAAAAATATAGAAACGAACTGAGATGAATTACATTTTCAAACTTTTACAATATTTTCTTTTTATCATTTAGATTTTATTTTATTGGGTAGACGAGTGACGGAGCTCACCGTCTAAAAAGATTCTAAATAGGAGCCTATGGACATCATAACGCTAATGCACACACCTCGAGACCGAGGCTGTAGTCTCAATTTTATTATATATTGGTTTAATATGGAATTAAAGATATATATTATTTCATAGCCCTTATCAGAATTACGGTTCGTTGCACATTTTCAGACAAGATAAATAAGCGCTCATGCAAATAGGACGATGAAAAATGAGTTAATAAAAAACCTTTTTTCAGAAAGGCAAACAACATATTATGTATATCTACCTTAGAAAGTCCTGTACATTCGTCAGATTAAATTACATGTTGAAATAAATCACAAGGCTGATATTACCATCAACCGTATGCTTATTTATACTGGATCTCCGATCGAGGATCACATAATAGATTATGATTGAAGGAAAACAATTTTAATTTCAACAAGATAAATCTTTAGGATGGCACATTTTTAAACAGTTTCCAAACAAGAGGTAATAAAGAACCGTACAGAAATTTCGTGTTCCATCATTAAATAGCTTTTATGTAAATCAGCCGGACCCGGATGAGCCCTTAAATTAATTTTCCCACAAACTTTGAGTTAGCTTAATGTGAATCAGTCAATCATAACATAAAGACATAAATAGAAAGACCGGCAAAATAAAGTGCCTTGTTACATTTTGTTTTTTCGGATTCAATAGAAATTGTTCTTCGTAAATAATGTATGTATTTATAGTCTGAACATTTCGCCCTTCAGTTACTTTGATATTTATATGTTTACGCATTCTATGCGTTCCTAAGCCTTTCATCCAATTAGGATGAACTTTTTTTATTAGTTTTATACCATCTGCAATC